>NC_068993.1:52273010-52281575 GCF_001194135.2 Octopus bimaculoides
AGTGGTGGGGGACAACCCCCCCCCCCTCCATATATATATATATATATATATATATATACATATATATAATGGGCTTCTTTCAGTTTCTGTCTATCAAATCCACTCACAAGGCTTGAGTCTATAGTAGAAGAGACTTGCCCAAGGTGCCACACTGTAGGACTGAACCTGGAACCATGTAGGTAGGAAGCAAGCTTCTTACCACAGAGATTAAATATAGTGAAGAAAAGGTTGGTGGAATATGGTATGCAGTCAGCAAATTTAGAAAAACAGAAACTATTGCAGTTATAAATGATAAGAGACAGAGAAAGAGAGAGAGGGAGAGAGAGAGCTGGCACAATGATGGGATTTTCTTGGTATTTATCTAAGTAGAAATGTAACACCTATGGTACATTGTCTGTACAAGTGAAATGGTCGAGTGGACAAGAAGAATGTCTTTAATGATATATTTACTTGATCAGGCTGACCTAAACAGCAGTAGTGTTAACTTCTTTAACACCTCTTAACTCAACCTTTAACCTAAAATCTTACTCTCTGTCACAACATACCATCTGATAACCTGCTAATAACAATGCACTTGACATCCTATCATTAAACAGCCTCTTCTCTCTAAACTTCCTGGTACTTGAAGTCAGCTAACTAACTAACCTGATCTAATAACAATACTACACTGACTGTAATTAACAGAAAAATGTGTTTCATCTTTTCCCATTAAAGACAATTAAGCAACAAGTGACTGATAATATCCTTCTAGCTGTCTCTCTTTACCTTCCCCATATAACTGAAGATCACAGTTCCCTCACACCCTCAATGGAATCATACGTAGCATCACTCTGCAGTTATAAAGCTTTAGTGAATATTATGGAAACTTTTAGACAAAGTTCCCTTTTATCATCTTCTAGGATATTTTGACTCACCATTACAATAACTGGAAATATAGCTATCAGGATAAGCAAAAATGGTTTTAGTGTATCCAGGGCCAGATTTAAACCCATAAAGGCCCTAAGCACTTAAACAATCTTGATGCCCCCCTATATGTGTAATTCAAAATATAAGCAATAATGAACTATAAAATAATTTTTATTTTTCGAAATGAAACAGAACTAACAGTAAGAGGGAAAATAATGTTTATTTTTGTATACTCCCCACTTTATATATATTTCGAAAGTTTTTCCCACTTTTTTTAAAAGTCTTTGATCAGATCCTCTCTATGACATGATGAAGACTTCAAATTTATATTTCCAATCATATAAACCACTTCAAATATTATTTTAGCAGGTTTAAAATGATTTCTTTTGTGCCATAAGCCATTTACCATTTCTGTGTTACCTTGCCCCTGCCCACTTCTCTTGATGCTCCAAGGCACGTGCTTATTTTGCTAAATAATCCAGCACTGAATGTATCATAGAATCTGCAAGCCCTTTCACTTTCTGAATAGTAGCTTTCTGGTTTCTTTTTGGTTTTTCTGGTCCTTTTTCCAGGATCTTTTTCAACTCTGCAGAATCCTTTTATCTGTTACATGAACCAAAGATGGTTCTGTGTATTCGTTACTGATATTGAGAAAATCGCCATATTTGCTTCATAAATGGCTTCCAATTTCACATTGTACATATGCAATAAAATTTCTCCTGTATCATTGTGAAACGACAGACAATCTGAATTATGGTGGTGCAGCTTTTATTAGGGCAAAAACAACTTGCCTCACCACCATATGCACATCACCACCCCACCACCACCACCATCATCATCATCATCATCATCATTACCATCATCATCATCATCATCATCATCATTACCATCATCATCATCATCATCTCAAATAGGGTAGAGACACTTGTGAACATTTACATGCTTTTACCAATTTGATGGTTTCTGTAAAACCAGATGTACTTAAGATATTATTAACCGCTTTTCTACTCTAGGCACAAGGCCCAAACTTTTGGGGGAGGGGGCAGTCGATTACATCGACCCCAGTATGTAACTGGTACTTAATTTATCGATCCTGAAAGGATGAAAGGCAAAGTCAACCTCGGCGGAATTTGACCTCAGAATGTAAAGACAAACAAAATGCCGCTAAGCATTTTGCCTGGCATGCTAACATTTCTGCCAGCTTGCTGCTTTATTATTAACTGCGTCACACACACACTCACACTCACACACACACGCACACACACACACACACACACACACGCACACACACACACACACACACACACTCTCTCTCTCTCTCTCCCTCTCTCTCTTGATTCTCCCTTTAGAGATATCATTAGCATGTGTGTGTGTGTACAAAGGAGGGATGAAAAGGGCACCCCAACAATTCCATGCATGACAATTCAGTGCCGACAATTCTGCACTAAGACAATTCTGCACTAAGACAATTCTGCACTAAGACAATTCAGCGCATTGTGTTTATGTGTATATGAAATTTAATTTCATATATGTTGTTTTCAAAATTTCTAAACTGTTCAACTTCATGAATTAGTAGTAATGTTTTATATTCTTAACACTAACAGCAATTGTAATAACCACTTTGACCGATCCTTTCTACCAAAATCATGTTACTCTGGATCTCGTATCCAACCCTTATAATAAATACTTCAACCAATCCTTTCCACTTTAGAGTCACAATGCTCTTAAAGTCATCCCTCTCCAATGTGTTTTCCCAACAAACATCTGTGCATAGCTGTTGAAGTTGAATACCAACTGCATCAATCTCACCCATCAGAAAAGGCTTGAAAATGTGCTGGCGCTATTACTCTATCTTTGCAACTGCCAACTAAATTTTTTTTTAAATGATGAAATGGAACCACAGTTGATCACAACCCATGAAAGGAACTTTTATGTCAGGGCCTCTCAACCATTTGTTGTCTATGGACTCCTTTATCGTTTTTATTCTGGTGGACCCCATAGCCTTTTGGTGTTTAAAAACTAGTTTTATAGAAACTTCTTTCAAAATTCCTGTTTTGTTTTTCACACATTAACTTGTGCAGGTCGAACTATGTAAAATGTTAGAGAAAGAAACCTAGTTGCTTCTTGCAATACAAGGTATCAAAAAGTTACCAGACTAGTTCTGTAGCATGCCAACAGGTGGCAGCACACAGCTGCATGTGAAGTGGGAGCTAGCAGTGACCTTCATGAGACAGTGTGCCAAGTGACATCACTGTGTTTACTTCGTAGGTTGTGAAAATTTGTTTTTGTGATCATGTGTATGTTGTAGTCTGTGATTTTTATCATGGATAGGAAGTGGGAATAAAGAGCCAACATAAAATTTTGGATTTTTTTTTTACATAAATTCAAACATGTCTTATGTAATTCAAAATATTTCAATGTGTCCTTCAGTTAAACCCATTTAGTTCAGACTATTGCAATTTTTCTTCTCTTGTACACATTTCTTACTATATATATATATATATATATAGTCACTACTTAGTTTCTACATTACATAAATGCCTAAAACAATAAAAATATTGCTTAGGTTCCAGGTTATACATTTTGTTGTTTCTTTTCAAATTATGTAACTATATCTATAGCCATGTATAATTGATGTGTGTAGAATAGCCGATAGCTGATGAACTATGTATTGCTTGGGAAATATCGCCAGAAAGATGGTATTTATTGATATGCATTTACATATAATACTTATATCGTCTCCATCTTATATACACCATACTCATTATGACTGATACCATCGTCGTTGTCGTCGTCGTCATCATCATCATCATCACAACCACCACCATCATTGTCATCATCATTATCATCATCACCACTGTCATCATCATCTCCGCCATCATCATCGTTATCACTGCCACCACTACCACCAACACAACCATCATCATCATCATCACCATCACCATCATCATCATCATCATCATCACCATCATCATCATCATTATCATCATCATCATCTTTTTAACATGTTTTTTTTTTTCTCTTATTACTCGAGACGTAAACATAGACATATTTGTTTCATAGGATATGATGGTTTCTTTCTGTGTTAGAAAATGATAGAGCTTATTAAGAAATCGTTAAAAAAAAAGAAAAATACTTTTTTTTTTCTCTTGGCATCCTTAACCAAACTTCATTCTCTCTCTCTCTCTCTCTCTCTCTCTCTCTCTCTCTCTCTCTCTCTCTCTCTCTCTCTCTCTCTCTCTCTCTCTCTCAATCTATTTCCACCATAACTCGGTTAAGTTACTGAAACAGAATAACTACTTGTTTGTGTTCTGTTACTTCTCTAAATCTCAATAAATATTTGCAGTCCATGTATTCTTTCAGGTTCTTTACATGCTAGCATGAGATATTTTTCTTAATTCTAACTTTATAGTTCATAGTCATTATACAGCAAGACAGTCAGGTCAGCTCAGTCACTGGAAGACATGTCTTACAGATAAAACTGACGACGGTTGAAGAAGAATGGGCGGAGATTGTTAGATAGATGAGTGTAATGTATGGCTGTGAAAGTGGATGGTGAACCATTTATAATTATGATTGTGGCTCGTGACCGTGATCACATGACCATAATCATGTGACTGACCAGACTGTTAGATGTTGTTACACATCGCTGGTCACAATGCACTTTGCATTGTTTTAGCCATCAAATGACATCACCCTGCTGGCTAAGCAAGCAAGCTAGCATTCCCCCTGATTGAAAGGGGGTTGGAGTAATGTGAAATGATGTGTTTTTTTCCACCCAGTCTCAGAATCGAACTCTTGGTCTAGCAATCATGAGTGCAACAGCCTTGTAGTGTTGGACATGTTGATGGATACTGCATTGATATGCATTATCGAGAAACAATACCTAAAAATTGTGGATTAAATGCTGTCTCATCTTATTCTTATTTCTTTCTGAATGAACTTTTTAGCTTTTAAATGTGCCATATTATCCAGCCCAAATATTCTGCTTGCTTTACGTTGAAACTGACCAGATCTTGCCTTTCACACCTACCCAGCAATGTCATTCTGAAAATAAACAATCACATTGTTGAAGTCTTGAAACTCTGAGATAATGCATGATCAGCTAAAAAAACAATGCGAATGAATAAGCATTACATTTCACAAAGAAATCTGAATGTTAAAGAGTGAAAAAAGTTGGATAGCACTGAAAGCGCTGATCTTCAGAGCAGTTGTTTTAGAGCCAGATAACTTTTACAATAGCTAACACTTATTTCAAGACGAGAGAATTCTTCTTATTTATTTTATATATTCGTTTGCTTAATCTATCTATCTATCTATCTATCTTTATATATATATATATATATATATATATATATATCACAATTTATTAATAATAGCATAGCATCATTGGTTTCTGCATTTACAATAGAAACAAAGCGACAGAGAAAGTAGGAAGCATCTAATACAACGCAGAACAAATATCACAAGAGACTTCATTCAAAGAGCACCAGTCTTTTGGAATGTTTTTTACTTCTTGCCAGCATTTACATCTTTTCATATCTATTGATTATTTGTAGTTGCTGAGGCCACAAACTCCTCTGTGTACTCTGTGACTTGATGCTAGTTAGGCTAAAGGTTAAGGATAAAATAAACTTCAAAGAGCTGTTTCTAATTGTATATTATATCTGCAAAAAATATACACATATGAGCTTATGTATGTGTGTGTGTGTGTATACATATATAATCATCATCATCCTCAGTATATTTGTCATCATCATCATCTCTTTATGTCCATTTTCACATACTTTGTGTGTGTATATATATATACCCACACACTTACAACATGACCACATCTTTAAAGCTGAAACACTTGAAAGAATTTAAATAATATATACACTAATAATTTGTTGGTACAAATCATTAGTATATATACTATAAAGTATATTATACATTTTTATAAGTCAATACCATGTTCTACTGTGTCAGCAGTGCACTTTTACATTATTTGTTAAGGTTATTTCTACAGATATTCTATAGAAATTATAGCCAATGAGATTGAAGATGAAAAATGGGTAATGACCATATATGGTCATATTTCGGAGGTTTTTGCCCCTTCATCAGCACCACTAACCCATTAATCATCCTTGAACACATTGCTTAAATAGCCACCACATGTAGCAGTATAAAGCCATTGGTTATACCAATTTACATATTAAACACATTCCTGGAAGCTGGTACTTAAATATTAATGATTTGTACGTATGTGGTATTTCGTTATGCAACCATAATATATTATAAAGTATATTAAATGTTTTTATAAGTCAATACCATGTTCTACTGTGTTAGCAGTGCGCTTTTACATTCTTTGTTATAGTTATTTGTTTGTTTACATCTGACGTCTCATATACGAAACACAGTATTAATAGCTTTACATGTGCTTCGATATTCAGTTGCAAAATTTCTGCCATGGTTGACTTTGCCTTTCATCCTTTCAGGGTTGATAAATTAACCACCAGTTGTGTACTGGAGTTGATCTACTTGACTGGCCCCCTCCTCCAAAATTTCGGGGCTTTATACCTAGTGTAGAAAAGAATATTCAGTTCCAAAATAAAATTATACATGTACACACATACACTCTCGCACATGCACACGCACACACACACACACACTCACACACACACACACACACCCACACTCACACGCACACACACACACCACACACACACACATACACACACAAATATATTACTGAAATGTCTGAATATAGTATATATACAAATTAACTATTAGCTTCCATGCAATTTCTGTTTACCAAATTCCACTTACACGATATTGGTCAACCAAAAGCTTTGGTAAGAAACACTTACCCATGGTACAAGATAGTGGACACCAAATCTAGACCTTCATACTTGTGAACTATGCAACCATATTCCCGTGCTGCCCTTCAAAACACTTGTTCTCCAGATTATTTGTAATTGCTGACACAACAGACTCCTGTGTACTTTATAATTTGAAGTTGGTTGGTTTAAAGGTTAAAGATAAAGAAACTTCAAAGAGCCGCTTTTAATTGCGGAACAAAGAGTGATAATTACTCTATTAGGCTGCTTATAAAGCCAAAGCAAGTATGTGAGATTATAATATATTAGCAATAAAATAAAAGAAAGTTTTGCATCCCTGATCATTAGAAAGTACTTTTTTGTCCAGCAAAATGAATCTTTCTACTGTTTTTTCACTTCCCTCTCTACTCCATCTTTTACTTTTAAATGTATTCCTTTTTATTAACCTCTGACCACTTGGCATAGCTCCACCACCTTCTTTATTACAGCCCTACTCAGTCAAGGGTTTTTTGTTTGTCTTATGATTTATTTGATGACTTCACCTCTGGTGGTGGTGAAGTAGTCATAATCTGAAATATCAATTTCCATTTTAATAATTGGTGTACAGTATATAGTTTTTTCTGTTGTGTCTGAGGAGAGTTTTTCTTTCTTTTTTTTCATGCCTTATAATTTAACACACTCACCGGGTAAAATCTCCACTTATTTTTTATTTTTATTTTCCTAAAATTTTCGTTGTGTCTTGCAACCTTTTCAGTAGTCAAGAGTGTGTTAAATTATAAGGCACAAAAAGAAAATGACTCTCCCCAGACACAACAAAATATGCTTCAACACACGAACTCACATAAAGAATCTTGCAAACCAAATCCAAAAACGAAATATATAGTTTTTGTTTTAATTAAAAAAAAAAATTTTTTTTGTTAACATTTAGTCAGCATAAAGGGACAGTAATGGCTATGACCCTTTTCAGGGGTTCAATGTAGAGGTAGAAAGGATGACATACTGAAATCTGATTCAGATGCTTGCGACTAAGTGGTGGTGTTAAATTGGACGATGGGTTAGGATTAAGTCTGTTTTCATGTTAGCCACAACAGAATTTTCAAACCCAGAACAGAAAGAGCCTGATCAATTACCACAAGGTATCACCTTCAATGCTCTAACATTTCCTCCAATCTGCTACTTTATACATTAGTCCCACCTTGGCAGGATTCGAACATGAAATCTAATACTTAGTGATGAAGATTTTCTGTCTGTCAGTCTCACCAATGCACTGAAGAACACTTCTGTATTAATTATATATGATTACATACGTGTCTACAAATCATTCTCCATTCTTTTCTCCAAGACTTTTTTTTTCTTTTCTTCTCTCTTTCTCTCTCTCTATTTCTTTACTGTTATTCAAACCATTAATTGTTCATAATTGGCCTCATGTTTTCTCTCCTTTCGTCTTCTTTGTCATTATGCACTTTATCAAGATGTTATTCAAAACTAACAGGAAATGACCTTCTCATAAGTTCTAAGGTGTTGGGGGTGGGGAGTTTATTATCCAACATTTATTGTTGATTGTTAATTCTCCCTACACCCCCCACACTATGTCCCAATTATAGAGAGCTTACTGAAACTAATAAGGTTAATTGTTAATCAGAAATCCTCATTAGCATGTGGACTTTCTAATAACATTTAGCTTTTAATCTTGTTTTAACTCAGTTTATTATTAAACTAATTACCAACCAGAATGACTAAAATAGTCATATAATTAACATCTTCTGTGGCTATCCCCATCCTATCTCTTTCTTTCTCTCCCTCCCTCTCTCTCTCTCTCTCTCTCTCTCTCTCTATATAT
>NC_068993.1:52282072-52285162 GCF_001194135.2 Octopus bimaculoides
TATATATATAGTGTACTATTCCATTGGGGTAGTATCAACCCCAAAAAAGTACTCTATCCAGTGAGAGATAAACATCATTTAATGTATATTGTATTAAAATAAGAGCTACTAATAGTGTTTTGTCATTGAGACATGTGTTAAGGCAGAGTTTTATAATGTGTTTTGTGTCTCCAAGCAATCTCAAGCTCTGGGCACTTTGTATGTATATACACGCGCATGCACACACACACACACACACACACACACACACACACATATATATATATATATAGAGAGAGAGAGAGAACAAGAGAGAGAGCAAATGGCGAAGGTCAGGTTGGGTGTGAAATTGAGGTATTTCCAGAAAAGCAATCGACCTAAATATTGGGCTATCATCACAGTTGGGATCTAAGCCAAAGTCGGAATACTTCAGGTGTAGAAGATCCAAGTTTCACAACGATTATACTATCATATGGGTTTGGCGAAGAGTAAATAATCCAATGAAAAGAAGAAAACAAAGAAAATTCTTTAACACATCTTTAATTATAAGTTACAAATGTTCCTGTCCCATCTCCGTTTGCAACATCATTTTACATGAAAATTCTTAATGAAAAATCAGGTAATATTTGTCTAAAGCCACAAATATTATGCAATTTTTCATTTAGAATTTTCGCATAAACTGGTGTTGCAAATGGAGGTGGTTTAAAATGGTAATCAAAAGTCGTTGGGAAACACTGTTTTAAGTCATCTTCTGGATACATTTGATCAAATTCCTTTTCATCTTCATCAGAATATCAGAATATCCTTGTTTTAATTCCTGCAGTACTTCTACAGTTGTGAACATCCTACACTTTTGCCTTTTTTCTCTGGATGTTGCTAGCTGTGATCAACTTCACTTAGTGTTTAAAAATTAAAAATAATAATAATAATTCTACAAAAGTACCTTACACCAAGCAGGCAGTTGTTAACAAACTAATACTGCAGTGATGACAAATCTTTATTCTAAGTAGCTGATTTATTTTTAGTTTGACCTAGTTTTAATATGGTGTTTCCCCATTTCTGCTTTCTGCTGTGTCTGCAGGGTATGGAGTTCAACAGAATGTCAAACCTGAAATTCCTGCTACACAATTGGATAGAGTTAAATTTCAATGAATTAAATCATAAACTGTATCAGTGCACAACAGAAATCAAGTGCTGACAAGCCCTCACCTAGACAAAGAGAAATGGCCATCGACTCTTTGTAACGCATTTAACTATTGTTCTCAACACTTTGTTCTTTTTTGATTAATATGATAAGAAAACTTAATTTATATTTCAGAATAGTAAGAAGATACTTCTTGGTACTTCATGTTTAATCTAAGGAAATTGTTATTGTAAAGCAGTGTCAGTCAGTTCTGTACAAATTGATCATGAAAGTAACCAATTAAAGAATTGTTTTATCACTGTTCTAATCATGGCAATTCCATCTTTATTTTTGGTGTTGTCCTCACACTTCGTAATTTAACATGTCTCCACTTTAATGACAGTAAAAAGTCTGTTGAAGAAAATTTGGCTGCTTCGATAAGTAGGCCAAGTGACCATATAAAATATGTCTTATTAATTTGTGTTGCTTTGTAGTTGTTATAAAATTTGTTGTTTGCTGAAATTATCTGGAAGACAATTGTTTAAATTTAATGTAGCTATTTTATAGCTCTTGAGTTGCAGAATAGAGGCGGTGGGTAGGGCAATTTAGTGAGGTTGGTGGTGAAAAGAATCTAGATCTGTGGTTAAGAAGTTTGCTTTGCAACCACATGATTTCAAGTTCAGACCCACTGAACAGTACCTTGGTAAGTGTCTTCCACTATATCCCTGGGCTGACTAATGACTTTGTAACTGAATTTGGAGGATGGAAACTGTGTGGAAGCCCATTGTATTTTTTTATATATATATATAGTCAACAAATGGGATCCATAAATTGTGAGTATAGGAAACACTGAGTAGCACTCAAATGATTCAAACTTAGACTCCAATGTCTTTACAAATGGAGGAAAGAATGGCTAAAAGAAGGATCAAGTGGAGCAAATATGGAGATACTTATGTCACTTTTCTTCCTCCCCTTTAACTTCCTCTGTCATTTGTACTCTGTGTAAGTTGGATCTAAAATTTATTGAAAAAGAAGCCGCAATAATTATGCACCAACCCAATATATTATGTTTGTGCGTATGTATGAATTAACACATAACATGCTGACAGCAAACACATATACAAATATAACATGTTGGTATCTGCGACAGGCAGTTAAGATGGACTTGTAATGATACTTCAGGAAATACATCCATAGTAAAAATAAATAACTTTAGTAAATATATGAAGCGAAAGCATAAAATATCATGAAACTCTGGCTAAAAATGGTAGTGTGTTTTCTGCTTCACAGCTATTTCTATTTTAAGCCAGTAATCATTTCACGAGCTGATATTTTTGAAGTTTATATAGATATCTTGTTATTGCCAATATACAGACTTCATCAGTGCCAACTAATGGAATGAAACCAAAGTAAATACACAGAACTGTATCTAACATGTATATTGAACCTCTTGTACATCTTGAAAATTCTTGGAAACTGAAGTCTGTTTCATAGATTATACACAGTTTGGTAATATTGATGGTATGCAATGTTTACTTTTAATTTAACTCTATGAGTGTGTGTGTGTGGATTAGTGTCTGTGTCTGCGTGTGGTTCTGTGTGTGTGTGTGTGTGTGTGTGTGTGTGTGTGTGTTTAGAGCTAATATTTGTAGTCCATAGTTCCGCATTCTGTGTTTATAGTTAATACAAAGAATACAAACAAACACATACATTTGCACATTCATAATTACCGCACGTAATCCTTCAATAACACCTTGCTTTCTAATTAGGTTAGTTAACTTTTAACATTCTTCCCTTTATTTGTTTTCTTGAACTCATTCTGACTTTCTGTTTGTGTGTCTGTGTATAATACTTCTTCTTCTTCTTCTTCTTCTTCTTCTTCTTCTTCTTCTTCTTCTTCTTCTTCTCCTTCTCCTCCTCCTTCTCCCCCTCCTCCTCCTCCTCCTCCTCTTTCTTCTTCTTCTTCTTCTTCTTCTTCTTCTTCTCCT
>NC_068993.1:52285172-52290054 GCF_001194135.2 Octopus bimaculoides
ATATATATATATATACATATATGTTATTATCGAAATCTTATTTACAACCCTATTGCTATATGTGATACCAATAATTCACATCACTATACATCAGCTATACCTTACGGTGACTGTATCCTTCATGTTCCTTACATTAAAAATGATTTAATAATGCATCAGGACAATTGCAATTTATATTTAGCCAAAGGTAATAATAATAATAATAATAACAATAATCCTTTCTACTATAAGCACAAGGCCTGAAATTTGTGGGGAAGTGACTAGTGAATTACATCGACCCCCAACATTTGACTGGTACTTATTTCATCGACCCCGAAAGGATGAAAGGCAAAGTTGACCTCAGTGGAATTCGAACTCAGAATGTAAAGACAGATGAAATGCTGCTAAGCATTTTGCTCTGCATGCTTAACAATTCTGCCAGCTAGCTGACTTAATAATAATGATAATAATAATGATAATAATAATGATAATAATAATAGTAAAAAAAAAAAAAAAGAGTGCCATTGTTATCAAGTGAACAATATTTCGGCATCTAGTGTGCCTTCCACAGGTTCACAAAATAAACTTGTCAATCTACTTCATTTTTGGTAATATTTTATAAGATTGGGGTAACTCCTCCAGGAGGTATACAGAACCAAAAAAAGAAGAGTACTTCTGTATACCTTCTGGAGGAGTTACTTCAATCCTATAATAATAACAATAATAATCCTTTCTACTTAAGGCACAAGGCCTGAAATTATGGGGAAGGGAACTAGTTGATTACATCAACCCAGTGATCAACTGGTAATTATTTTATCAACTCTGAAAGAATGGAAGGCAGAGTTGACCTCGGCAGAACTTGAATTCAGAACATAACAATGGGCAAAATACCACTAAGCATTTCGTCCAGTGTGCTAACAATTCTGCCAGCTCACCACCTGCAATAATAATAATAATAATAATAATAATAATAATAATAATAACAACAACAACAACAACAACAACAACAACAACAACAACAACAACAACAACAACAACAACAACAACAACAACAACAACAACAACAACAACAGCAGCAGCAGCAGCAGCAGCAGCAGCAGCAGCAGCAGCAGCAGCAACAACAACAACAACAACAACAACAACAACAACAACAGCAGCAACAACAGCAACAGCAACAACAACAACAACAGCAACAACAACAACAACAACACCAACAACAACTCCCTGATGCAGTAGCAGGCAGTGGCTTTCATTGCTTCTGATCTTAACTGATTGGAAGTTAAGAAAATTCTGAGCCCCACCTGCAAGGTCATGTGCTATTTATCTTGATATGAACTCACCATGTTGTGTACATATGGTTCTGATGCATATAACTGGTGTGCCTTTATCAGATGGGTAGTCATGATGGGCATAATGGGCTTCGTATATTTTACTCCAGTGTCACTTTGATGGCATGCACTGCTCTGTCTCTCGTTCTCAATAATAATAATAATGGAGCATTGTCATTGATTTTTGATTAACACAAATTTTCTGTTGTTCTTGCAGTGGTTGTGTGTTTACCTGTTCTGGGTTCTAGAGAGCAAGACAAACGTGGTGTGATAGTAGTAAGTATGACTTAACCATTTTCTTACCATATATATTGTGAAATATATTGCATTTGTTTCAGTTAATTTCGGAAAATAATGAAGAATTTAGTGAAATGACTATCGTTATTAAGCTGATGTTTGGAACATAAATCAACGTGATATTTTGATGTGATTTTCATATGAATATCTCATCAAAATGTCATGTTAATTAGATCACTTGAAGGCATGAAGTTTTTTTATCCTAGAAACCAAGAATACTCTTGAGTTGGTATCCAGGGCACTCCAGTTAAGGTTGAAATATTCTTGCTTCCATTCTAAAAAAGAAAAAGATAATAATAGCAAGAGCTCTCAGAGAGTGCAAACCTCCACCAAAGCAACGCCAACGACCTCTCAACAATTAGCCAGAGATGATTTTTAAAATGAGAATATCTAAAAATAAACTCGACTGCTCTCACAAACGAGAATACTAAAAATGAACCCAACCGCTCTCAAAAATTAAGTAAAAAGACTCGAAAAATAATCCAGAATCCTTGTCCAGTGCCAGATTGATCCCAAAATTTAATCAGTTTGAGCTAGTCATGAGGCCAAACATCCCTGAAAGTTTCATCCGAATTCATCCAGCAGTTCTTGAGATATCTTGTCCATGGGCAAACAAACAAACACAACTGAAAACAATACCTCCACCTTCACTAAGGTGGCGGTAATAATCCTTTCTACTATAGACATAAGAACTGAAATTTTGCGGGAGGATCTAGTTGATTACATTGACCTTAGTGCTTGACTGGTACTTATTTTATCGACCCCAAAATGATGAAAGACAAAGTCAGTCTCAGTGGAATTTGAACTCAGAACATAGTAATGGATAACATGCTGCTAAGAATTTTGCCTGGTGTGCTAACAATTCTCCAGTGAGCACAAGGCCAGCAGTTTGGAGAGAGGAGGTAAGTCGATTACTTCAACCCTAACATCCAACTGATACTTTTTTTATTGACCCCCAAACGATGAAAGGCAAAGTCAACCCCAGTGGCATTTGAACTCAGAATGTAAATGCTGCTTAGCAGTTTGTCTAGTGTGCTAACAACCCTACTAACTTGCTGCCTTAATAGTAATAACAATGATGATTTCAAATTTTGGCACAAAGCCAGCAGTTTTAGAGGAGGAAGTAAATCAATTACATCGACCCCAGTGTCTGACTGGTACTTATTTTATAGACCCTGAAAGGATGAGAGGCAAAATGGACCACAGCAGAATTTGAACTCAGAATGTAAAAACAAACTAAATGCTGCCACACATTTTGCCTGGCATGCTAACGATTCTGCCAGCTTGCCAACTTAAATATAATAATAATAATGATAATAATAATAATAATAATAATAATAATAATAATAATAATAATAATAATAATAATAGAAAAAAGATGGTATAAACACACGCCAGAAAAGGTCACAGAAAACGAGAAAGCAACCATACTCTGGGATATGCTAATACACACAGATAGAGAAATTAAGGCAAATAGACCAGATATAGTTGTCAAAGATCATGAAGGGAAAAAATGCCTTCTAATTGATGTTTCAATACCAGCAGATGACACCGTTTCTCTAAAAGAAATGGAAAAACTTTCAAAATACAAAGACCTGGAAATAGAGATAACTCGAATGTGAAATCTAAAAACAGAAACAATTCCTATCATAGTAGGTGCCTTAGGTATAATAAAAAAATATTCAGACAAATACATAACAAAAACACCAGGACTTACAAATATATATAACATACAGAAAATTGCACTACTGGGTACTGCACACATTCTACGCAAAACACTTTCAATACAGTAAACATAAGAGCACCACAGCAAACCACAGCACATACCCAAGGCGCACAGAGCTGCGCTCGGTAGTGAAGTGAAAGCACGTTATAAAAATAAAACTACTGAATAATAATAATAATAATAATAATAATAATAATAATAATAAATAAATAAAAGATATTGATAGTTCTGCATTTATCGCCTCGTTGGAGTGACAGACTAATGACTTAGTGTTTGCAATGTTACAAGCTGTAATAGAAAATCATACCTTCAAACATAATCACAAATTTGGTATTTTGTGCCAGTTTTACCTAATTATTACATCAGTATTTCTATCATTTCATGGTGGAGCAATTTCTGTTAGAAGAGAGAATCCATTCAAAATGCAATTAAGATAATTACTAGCTTTCTTTTGATTATTGAAATAAATACTCTTATAATTAGCATTATTCTTAAAAGGCACACACACCATTAAGAACCTTTGTGTTATTCCCTGACCTGACAAAAATAACAGTCAAATTTCTTTAAAAACTACGATCTATCAACTTAAATGTGATGCCAGTTAAAATAATGAGTTTATTGTAAACAGTGAAGGTGCATGGCTCAGTGGTTAGAGCATCAGGCTTACAATTATGTGGTTGTAAGTTTGATTCTCTGACTGGGCTCTATATTGTATTCTTGAGTAAGATACTTTGTTTCATGTTGCTCCAGTTCATTCAGCTGTAGAAATTAGTTGCCATGTCACTGGTGCCAAGCGGTATCAGACTTTACCTTTCACTTGGACAGCATTGGCAGCATGGAGAAGGGAAACTGGTAGGCATGAGGGACTGCTGGTCTTCCACAAACAGCCTTGTCCACACTTGTGCCTCAGAGTTGAACTTCCTAGGTGCAACCCCACGGTCATGCGTGACCAAAGGAGGTCTTTACCTTTACCCATTGTAAATGGTGCTTCGCTTCACTACATTTTGTCAGAAAAGCAGCAATAAAACAAAGAAAGACAGTTATGATAACCAAAAGCATATGCATAGTATTTAGGACAAAACACAAGAGGACAGAAAAGTTAACAGTAAAAGAGTCATAAAGAATAAAGGATACATGAAAGCCTCGTGAGTAGATTTGGTAAATGGAAACTGAAAGTAGCCTGTTGTACATGCAAGCCCACTTAATTTTCAGTTTGCCCACACATATATACTCATGCACTTGCCCCCATTCACACATACAGACTCACATGTACCATTCTCACATACACACATGCTTGTGCACCTTAGTTCATCTTGGTCACCATTATTATAATCTCCCTTTCATTCAGTCTCTTTCTTCCGGCCATGTCATTGTGTTGAACTGTTAATCCCGAAACATTTTTTTCTCTCCATTATTTTCGTTCTCTCTCCATTTTTTTTTTGTTTCCTTTTCCATTCTTTCTGAGCATTAATCTAATACACTTGCTGGTTGTTCTTTCACCTGTCTCCGTCTTTGTTTTCTGTAAATTTAAACTATATATATATATATATAT
>NC_068993.1:52290433-52292436 GCF_001194135.2 Octopus bimaculoides
TACTTGTCAGATTGGTACTTATTGTTGGTTGAGATATATATATCTAATTATTGTTCTACTTACGATCTGACGAGTAGCTATATTTTTGAATAGAATTTATTTTCGATAATTTCAATTGATTTTAATCGATTTAAATTTCTTTTCTATTTGAAAATTAGTTATGAAACACGTGTAATCTTTTTATTATATTTATCTTATGTTATTCACTTTACTTTATATTATACTCATTTATTGTGCTTTTAATTATTAATTTTTCTATATGTGATAGTGGATTTTCATCGATGAGTTCTTGAAACTTGGTTATTTTCCCTAAAACTATATATTTTATATATATATATATATATAAAAAGTTAAATTCTGGTCATAGAGTGACCAATGGTTTTGTACCCATGGAAGCCACAGCCTTGTGGACAGCTCATTAGACTCTATACAAAGACAAATTTAACTTTTCATCTTGCGGACATGAGGAAATGCTAGGATAACAAGGTCCAACAGCTAACCTATAACAACATATACATATGTTTGTATGTACGTCTTTATGTCTGTGTTTATCTCCACAACACTGCTTGACGACGAGTGCTGGTGTGTTTAAATTCCCATAACTTAGCAGTCCAGCAAAAGAGGTCGATAGAATAAGTACTAGGCTTTAAAAAAATAAGTCCTGGGATCAGTAAAACCCTTCAAGGCAGTACCCTAGAATGGCTGCAGTCAAATGACTGAAATAAGTAAAAAAATAAATGCTAAAAGAAAATTCATGTGTGCTGCACTCATGATTTGATTTAGACGTTTGTGGTAGAGATATCGAATTCACAAAGGTGGCCAAAGTTATTGAACAGATGGTGGATAATCTACCAAGTCATCTACTTAATGTCAAAGCTTTAGTGCATTAAAGCCGAGAGAAGCAAGATGTTCAAAATGTGGTAAATGACAAATGGAAGTTATTCATTTGGTTGGTTGCATGTTTTTGGACAGCTTCCACCAAATAAATATTCTGCACAAGATGGCAATTCCAGACTGGAGATGCCAATTGTAAGTGTGAATATACCATAGCTGAATATAGCATTAACTAGGCAGCCAGTGACAAAAGTTTTACTAAGTAATGCTAAGAAGCCTTCAGCATTTTTGACAATTTTAGACATGTGGTTTGTCCAACAAAGATAGAAGGGCATATTGGATGATGCAATCCAGGATTCACTATTATTGAGGAAAAGCAAGGTAGCTAGGCTTTGGATGATATTTAATCATAGGTTAGCTTGATTCAAGCTGACATGAAGCTATAAAATGACTTAAACCATAACCAATGTGCTAATTATTCAAAATAATTATCTATAATGATAACAACCACAGTCCATAAATATTCATTTTGAATTCTCTCACTACTGGAAGCTTCTGCAGATATCTGGTTCCAACAGTTTTCTAGACAAGATTCATTGTTTTTATTTGTTAGTTGTTATTGTGAAGGTGCATGACTTAGTGGTCAGCATATTAACAGGAAAGCAATTTTGCAGTTGTATACAATCCCTGGTTGCACTGACATCATTATTTTAATGTCCGGTTTTCCATGCATGTATGGGTTGGACAGAGTTTACTGAGGCATATTTATTAGGGCCTGATGTCCTATTCTCAACCCTCACGTGTTTCTAAGAAAAATAATATTTCCTCCATGGTTAGACATGTTTTCGCAAAATGCTGGAAATGAACGATGCTGCTTGTATGAGAGTGACACTCATTTACAGCTATCACTCAATTTCAAAACAAAGAGACACAAATATACACTCACACATATACATACATATACATATCCTTTTTCTTTTATCTTTTACTTGTTTCAGTCATTGGACTGTGGCCATGCTGGGGCACCTCCTTGAAGAGTTTTGTTGAACAAATAGACCCCAGTTTTTATTTTATTTGTCTCTGTTGCCAAACTGCTAAGTTATGGAGGCATAAACAAATTGGTTATATACATTTATACATATATATATATATATATATATATATATATA
>NC_068993.1:52292446-52298298 GCF_001194135.2 Octopus bimaculoides
TATATATATATATATATATATATATATATGTATATATATGTGTGTATATGCAGCTGGCTTCTTTCAGTTTCCCTGTACTGGGATCAATGTAATCAAATCGCCCCTCCCCTCAAAATTGGGAACCTTGTGCCAAAATTAGAAAGAATTATTATTGTTTGGAATTAACAGCTGTCTCAAGACAGTTCTGTGAAAGATTCAGAATTATCACATTTGTATTTGAAGAAAACGGTTTCTTTTACATTATTTTGCCATGAGAAAAATTTGGAACTGTTAAGTGTTTGCCTTATTTACCTTGGAATGGAAAAATAAGATTTGTCCTTGGAGATTTTAAATTTTTTGATTTCTTGAAAGACTTTTTTTTTTAATGATTTAGTTGTAGCTGTTCAAGGTTTCTTTTCCTGGTATAGCATTGAGAAGTAATAGCCGCAATGCCCAATGGCACTGATCATGTCCTTAAGGAAAATATTTGCCAGAAATTTTTAAAAAAAAAGAAGAAATATAGAAAATGGCATTTATGCTGACAGATTTATCCGAAAGGGAAGAAAGACAAAAGAGAGACGAAAGCAAAAAGAGGTAGTCATACATTGACACATAGAGGCCAAATTTTTAATAAGAGCTTTGCTTTCCTTACCAGCCAAAATCACTGGATAAAGGTTGGCTCCTGGAAAATTGTGTAAATAGAATAATATGGGAGAGATATGTTCCAAGTGATAATCTTGCCTGAGGAATACATTGAAGAACAGTGTGTTTGTGTATGTGTGTGTTGTATGATTGAGTATTTAGTTATTTGCTTTAAAGAAAATTAATATTTCATAATACATTAAGGCACAGAAGCCGCCTTTGCAACAACATGGTTTCAGGTTCAGTCCCACTGCACAGCATCTTGAACAAGTATCTTCTACTATAGCCCCAGGCTGGCCAATGCCTTGTGAATTTGGTAGATGGAAACTGTGTGGAAGCCCATTGTATATACATGAGTGTCTTTATGTTTGTCCCCACCAATTGCCTCTTGACGACCAGTGTTGCTTTGTTTATGTCCTGATAGCTTAGCAGTTCAGTGCAAGAGACCAATAGAATAAGTTCTAGATTTTAAAAGAATAAGTACTGGGTCAACCCTTATAACATGGTTACCATTCTTGGGAGGGTCATGAGGAGCAGAGTTGTCACGCACCTCCTCGATAGGATCCTATCAGGAGCAACCATCGTTAGAATTTTTGGCTGGATTCTCAAGCATGATCAACTAAAACTATAAATATTATCCACCCATCTCATTTTTGGTCTAACCTTAGGCCTCCTGCTCGTTAGCCAGGCTTGAAGAATCCTTCTTGTGACATTCTGATTACATGTTCAAAGTACATTTTTCATTCACAATTTTACTCTTTAAATATATTCCATCAAATTTAGGTAATAAGGAACCGAATTTGTAATTTGGTTGAGTTTTCTTAGTGAAGCAGATACAATAGGCTGATACATATAAACTTTTAGAGAGAAGAAAAAAAGTTAGTAGTAAAAATAAAATCTCCCTTTGCATCATGGTTTTAGCAAAAAAAATTTGTTAAGTATGATTTACATGTGATTAAAGCACTGTGTCCTTGAGCAAGGCACTTCATTTTACATTGCTCCATTCTGCTGAAAATGAGTACCAGCTGGGCATTGGTTCAGCTCTCTTTCTCTTTTGTCATATCATTAATGTTCTGCTGGATCAAGGATGGGAGGCTCAAGAATGCATCTACATTTGCTTGTGACTGTTTAGACAATGAAAACAATTATTGAAAGCATGGGACAAGGTCATAAGTCATAATTACTTGTAAGTGATGGCTATGGTTTGTCATAAATGGTAGCTTGGTCACAGATGCATTATAAGTATAATGTCATTATTCTCAAGTTGTTGGGATTTCAATACAAGTATTGTTGGAAAGATTAGTAATCACTTATTCAGAGATGGAAAAAGAAAATAAAAAAAAAGAAAAATATAAAACTGAAATGTATGATTCATTTTTGTGTTGAGATTTGTTTGTAATGAACGTTAGTTATTAAAGTTATAACACTACCATAGAAATATTGACAGCAAGGTCAATAAAAATAGTTAAATAAAGGGCAACGGTGTCTGTTTTCTGTGAATGCTAACCAACAGACATTTTATGTAGATAAATGAAATTATTTCCTTGTCTGAAGAAAAATATCTAAACAAAGTCCTATCTGATTGTCAAAGATATCTAATAGAATTGATGGAGAGAAGATTTAGAAAGATCTTCTTAGTAAATAGAAAAATGTCAGGGCCACCCAGAAAATAAGATCTAGCTATATTCAATATCACATATTCAAATATACCTATTGCCGAGATAATTCTTGTCTAAAGCTTCTTTTCCATTCCATTGTTGGTGTTCTACTGCTGTTACTGCTGCTGCTGTTGCATACAGTTCTTTCATTTATTCTTTATCCTGCTATAAACTGGAATATTGATCTCTGTGTTAGTCTGATCATAAGATTTCATTTCCAGACTACTTTCTCTAGATTACACACTCTAATTAATATATTTTCCAGATTCTGATGCAGGAAACGCTTTCATTACTGTTTTGTCCAACTTTATATAACCAAGTGCTTTTTAATTTTCATATTCTTTTATTGACTGAACTAATCCATTTATATACAAGATAGAATTTATAACTCAAGTCTTCAGGTTCTGTTTTTCTCAGACTTTGATTGCTTTCACAGTTTCTCTTCTTGCTTTTCTTGTTAAATGGTCAAAAATCAATACGATATTTTTCATTGTTGTCTTCTAACCAGGTAAAGATGTTTTATTAAATATACCAACTAGCTTCTGAATGCACAATTGTTGCTCCACATTCTATATTTACTTTCTGTGTTCATCTAAACAAAATAGGTGTCATTCATTGCTAATGATATTTATTTTCAATATTTTTGAAATATTAGCTTTGCAAATTTGATTTCAAGAATATTACACTGTTTATAAATATATGCATGTGCATTTATATTTCTGTGTGTGTGTGTGTGTGTGTGTCTGTAAATTATATGTACATGTATAAATATATACACATATGATCACCATCTTAATTTTTACATCTGCTTTCTGTACTGACATAGGTTAAAGTAGTCATTGTGTTTGGTGTCAGCATGCATTGGAATGGGGATGGAGGGATAATTCTCACATAACTGGAATCAAGGAACCTCATCTTGCTCACAGTTCCTCTTACCACAGAAACCAAGCCAAAAATAAAACATACACACACACACACATTGTTGGCATTTTAGGAATTTGTAAACTTTCTGGAGAGCATGAAATAGTTCTTTGTTTACTTTTTGGAGTTGGGGAACAGTGGCTTTTGAAGTTATTATTTTGTAACTTTTAAGTGCTTTGAGATCCACTATTCCAAAAAAGAAAAAGAAGAAAAAAAAGAAAAGAAAAGAAAAGAAAGAAAAAAAAGAAAAGAAAAAAGCCTTGTTGTGTATTTGAGCCTGAAGGATTGCTTGGAAGCACAAAGCTAATTTATCGTGTTTCTACAGCATGAAACTAACAGTAGCTCATATTTAAATACCATTCTTTTATATGTTTCGGCCTTGAGACTGCAGCCATGCTGGGGCACTGCCATTGATCATTATATTGAATGACGTGAGTGTGTGCGCGTGTGTGTATGTCATGCAGTGCTACATAAAAGCACTGCACAAGTGCTTTTGTGTCACACTGCATGGACACCTTTCCAGAGTGCCGCAAGTGCTACATAAAAATACTCATGGTTGTGCTACATAAAGGTGCTCATGCAGTGTCACACAAAAGCATGTTTGTGGTATCATGTAAAAGCACCCAACACACTCTGTAAAGGGGCTGGCATTAGGAAAGGCATCATCTGAAGCATGGAAAAGCGGATGTTAAATATTAATGATGATTATGATGATGGCGATGATGATGATGATGACAATGATGATGATGATGATGATGATGATGATGATGATGATGACGATGATGACGGCGATGATGATGACGATGGCGATGATGATGACGATCATGATGATGACAATGTCGACAGTGATGACGTCAATGACAATGGCAGCAGCAGCAATGATGAAGATGACAATGACAACAACAACGATGGTGGTGATGATGATGACGATGATGAAAATGATGATGATGACAATGATGATGATGTTTGTGTATGTGTGTGTATGTGTACAGAGAGAGGTTCATCAGAACCAAGGAGAGTGTTTTGTCCTCGACAAAATTAAAACCCTGATATTATCTCTAGACATACTTCAGTAAGGGGGAAAATAGATGATGGAAACAAACCAGCTATTTAAGAAATATATTGTGTGTGCATATAGTTTACTCTGGTAGGGAAGACAGTGGTTATCCACCAAGTTGCAAGCAAGAGCAGTGAGAGCTGTTTTGTTATTTAAACTAGTCAGCGGAGAATAATGTGAATGGTTGATGTGTATAGGAAAACAAGGTGTAAAAACGGAGAAACCTTGGATATATATATACACGTTTTACTCCTGGTAAACATTATGAATTTAATGAAAATATTTATTTGGGAAGTAAATAGAAGGAAACAGAAATAATAAATATGACTGTGACATGATTATGTTACTGAATAGTGTGTGCATATGTCTGCTTCTGTGTGTGTGTGTGTGTGTGTGTGTGTGTGTGTGTTAGTTTGTGCGCATACAAATTTGATGGTTTCCAGCATGTTCAAATCTATTGGAATTTTGTATACTTTGAGGTCGGGGTGAAAACAAACAGATACTAACAAATGAGCACAGGCATGGCTTTATGGTTAACAAGTCCACTTCACAATCATATAGTTCTTGGGGTTTTTTTTTAAATTAAAATTTTTATTTGTTTCAGCCATTTGAGTGCAGTGATGCTGGGGCATCACCTTGAAGAATTTTTAATCAAATGAATTAACCCCAGTATGTTTGTTTGTTTTTTTAATTTTTAAGCCTGGTACTTATTCTGTTGGTCTTTTTTGCCAAACTAAGTTACAAAGATGTAGACACACCAACACTGGTTGTCAAGCAATGGTGGGGGACAAACACAGACCCCAAAATACACATACATAGATATATATGTGTGTGTGTGGCTGATGTCAATCCCACCTGACTCACACCATTCAAGCTTGGCCAATGCCAGTGCCACCTGACTGGCACCTGTGCCAGTGGCACATAAAAGGCACCTACTACACTCTCAGAGTGGCTGGTGTTAGGGAGGGCATCCAGCTGTAGAAGCTTTGCCAAATCAGATTGGAGCTGGTGCTGCCTCCCAGCCTGCCAGTTCTCAGTCGAACTGTCCAACCCATACCAGCATGGAAAGCGAATGTTAAACAATGATGGTGATGGTGATTGTGTGTGTGTGTGTGTGTAGTTATGGTATATTTCGTTAGGAACATGATAGAGTACAGTATAAAGCTTGTACACCTTCAGAATTGCTCAGTACTATGCAGTAGTGTTATTATATACTTCCAAGTTTATTTTGGGGCATTCGTCATGTGTGAGTATAAGATTGAAGAAATTGGAGTCAACAAGGAGTACTGTTAGAAAGTTATTTTTTAATTGCTACAATTGTTTCGACACAGCGTAGTTCTCCAGCAATACGGATATTTGATTATGCAACTGTTTGTTTGCATAATGAGATCTAGTTGTGTTTCCTCAGACAATATACGAAACAACACTCACATATTGCCTGAAGAAACACAACTAGATCTCATTATGCAAACAAATAGTTGCATTATCAAATATCTGTATTCCTGGAGAACTACATCGTGTCAAAACAATTGTAGCAATTAAAAAATAACTGTCTAACTGTATTCCTTGATGACTCCAATTTCTTCAATTATATA
>NC_068993.1:52298405-52300530 GCF_001194135.2 Octopus bimaculoides
ATATATTGGGCTTCTTTCAGTTTCCATTTACCAAATCAGCTCACGGGCCTTTGCCGGCCCAAGGATATAGTAGAAGACACTTTCTCATGGGGTCACACAGTGGGACTGAACCTGGAACCATGTCGTTGGGAAGTGAACTTCTTACCACACAGTAACTCCATTTCTCTTAACCTTGACCAACCACAGTCTTGGGTTGACTAAAACATTATGAGTGACATCTGGTTGATAGAAACTATCCAGAAGCCTATTCTCTGGGTATGTTTGTGTTTATCTTTTACTGATGTACATTGACAAACGATGTAAACAAAAACTTGAAAACTAATGCTTTTTGAAATCCCTTTAGATAGTTGTTCTGCATTGAATTAAACACTTCCTTGTCACTCAAGTTATTTGAAATACATTGAATTAGCAATAAGTGTGTTGGAAACCTGTAACCAACAACACTTGTTTGCAAATTGCTTCATAAAATACATAAATAATTACTTTTAAATTTAAATTGTAAATAATTACTCACAGCAAACTTTATCTTAGAGCAGAAGATGCATAACCATTTATTAAATAGTTGTGTTTAATTAAGATTTCATTATTGCTATGTCTCGTTTAATTTTATGCAATGAACTAACTAAATTTGTTGATATTTAAATAAATCTTTGATTAACTTGAGGTTTCTCCTACATTTAATATCAGACAAATGCATGAACAGATGTTTACTCATTTAACAAGCTACTTACAAGAATTATCTTATTTGAAGTGCGTACATTCTTGAAGAATGTATACGCTAAGAAATGTGAGTTGGAACAAAATCTAAATAACACTGTATAACTTTATTTTTCTGCATGATGGTGCCCCAGCATGACCATACACCAATTATTGAAACTAGTGAATGAAAAATTATTAAAACAGAATGAAGTGTCCAAGCTGAAAAAAGTACTAAATATCCAAGAATGAAATTTATTCCAGAGTTAAATGATTTAAAAGAATTTGTGTGTGTGTGTGTGGTACAGGTATAGCTTTAGTCTTGGATTGAATTCTAGAACATGGCACCTTGGGTAAGTGTCTGTTAAGTGGTTGCCATTTGGAAGGGCATCCAGCTGTAGAAACCAAGCCAAAACACATAGCTGGAACTTAGTGCGGTTCTCCATCTTGCAAGCTCTAGCCAAACCGTCCAAGCTATGCCAGCATGGAAAGTGGACATTTGATGACGGTGACAGCAACGATGATGACAATCATCACTGAGAAAGTAGAGAGATTTTGAATGTTAAAGCTGGTTGTTGTTAATGTTTGCCACCATCACTTTCCATGTGTTGGAAATGAGGTAGCACACACACATGCACACACGTACACACACACACACACACACATGCACACGCGCACACACATGCACACACACACACACACACACACACACACACACACACAATCATCTCAGATCTACAGCAGCCTGGTTATGTATCCAGTTACAATTAAAATACTATTTATTGACCTACTTGCACAAAACAAGGTTACTGAGGTCACCAAATTGTATCATTAAATTTCTCGTTCAGTTTTCTTTTTATTTATATATTTATTCATTTATTTGCTGCTTTACTTTTATGGGAAAACCTTGAATTATTAATATCTATCATTCTTTGTTGTGTTTGAGTTCTTTTAGCATAATCCGTATGTTCTTGTCTATATAAACCTTACCAGTTGACCTCGTCGTAATAAATAATATTCGTAAATGTTGTACATTTTTAGTATATCTGCATCAAAGGTGGCGAGCCGGCAGAAACCTTAGCACACCGGGCGAAATGCTTAGCGGTATTTCGTCTGCTGTTACATTCTGAGTTCAAATTCCGCCAAGGTCGAATTGAATGTATAACGGAATTAGATTATCATATGGGTAGAAGTACAGAGTATATCTTAAAACAACAAAGAGAACTATTCTCTTCATTACGGGTGGATAAATATAAGATATCGTAAAATATGGTATCGAATAAAAGGGGTAATCAAATTAGAGGTATACTAAATGTATATATATATATATATATATATATATAGTTTTAGGGAAAAGAACCAAGTTTCAAGAATTCATCGATGAAAATCCACTATCACATATAGAAAAATTAATAATTAATAGCACAAT
>NC_068993.1:52300540-52306026 GCF_001194135.2 Octopus bimaculoides
TATATATATATATATATATATATATATCTTAATATCAATGTTTGTTTGTATGCCATATAATAATAAAAATAATTTTATATTAAACTGAACGATTACTTAATGCTTTTTGTAGAGAACATATTTATTATTCTTTAGCAAAAACAGTGTTGACAGTGACTTCAAAGTTTGTGCCTGCTTACCCCTTCATCAAACAATCCAATGAAGACTAAGCAGCATTGTTCATTTCTAGTTTTCTGTGAAAAGCATATCTGGCAAGGGAAACTTTTTATTTTGCTTGGAAACAATTGAGGGTTGGTAACAGGAAGGGTATCCAGCCATAAAAAAAATCTGCCTCAACAAACTCTATTTAACTTATGCTAGAGAAAGTAGATATTCATTAAGGATAAAGCTTATTCTTCTTAAATTTCCAATCTGAATATGAATAACATATAAGCTCTCACTAAAACAAGGCACAAGAATATAGTGGTATAACAATTGTATATGTCATTTATTAATATTTTATAATTATTAGCTCAGTTTTAACAAGATTAAAACAGCTTATGTACCACAAGGTCTACTTAAATTCATAGTTGCTACTGAACAAAGCATTTACAGCGTTTAAAGATTCTGGAAAATTCTTGCAAAAATTAATCACTTCTGTACTTGTAGCATGGAAAAATGGAATATGTGTTGTTTTTTTTTAAAGACAACTCTTGGTAGTTTAAATATTTCAAATGCAATAATTTCTTTAAACATTTGCATTATAACAGAATTGAGCTGCCTTGTATACATATATATATATAGAGAGAGAGAGAGAGAGACGAAAGAGAGAGAGAGAGAGACGAAAGAGAGAGAGAGAGACGAAAGAGAGAGAGAGAGACGAAAGAGAGAGAGAGAGAGAGATATTATTATTATTATCATCATCATCATTATTATTATATCATTATTATTATTACTATTACTACTCCTAACTGTCTCAATGATGACAAAGCAATAATCTTTCTATATATATATATATATATATATATATATATATATATATATATATATATATATATATATATATATATATATACATATATACATATGTACACATATATGAACAGCGATTTGGAAAACTACTATGATGTATTGGGAATAAACGAAATACAGGAAGAAAAGACTAAACATTTACCTTGAAACATTTAATAATCCTCAGAGTTCAGCAAAACCATATTTAGGATTATTTAATGCCTTAAGATAAAAGTTTTGTCTTTGTTCTTTCTTTATGTTTAATCTTTTCCAAACTGCATTGCCATGGCTTTCCAAATCACTGTTTTTCATGTTCCACATTGCTTCAAACGAATTATGACACACAAATGTAAGTGTGTGTGTGTGTGTGCACGCATGCATGTGTGCGTGCGTGTGAGCTTTGTTTCAGAAATGAAAGGAAACTGAAGATGAAAAGCAGAGTAGATATGATTTAGTTTTTCATTAGCTTTGAATAACTACAGGAGTTTCTCAGGAACTTAGATGCTTGTACCAAAGCACTTTCCAAAAGTAAACTGAAAAATATAAAGAACATATCTTTTACTTGTGGCCATGCTGGGGCACTGCCTTGAAGAATTTTTAGTCGAATGTATCAGTACCAGTACTTATATTTTTTTTAAAACCTAGTACTTATTCTATTGGTCGCTTTTGCTAAATTCCTAAGTTATGGGGACATAAACACACCAGTACTAGTTGTCAAGCAGTGCTGGAAGGACAAACACAGACACAAAGACACACACACACCCACAGATATACATGCATACATACATATACACAACAGGCTTCTTTCTGTTTCTGTCTTACAAATCCACTCACAAGGTAGTAGAAAACACTTGCCCAAGGTGCCATGCAGTGGGACTGAACCGGGAACCATGTGGTTGGGAAGTAAGCTTCTTACTACACAGCCACACTTGTGCCTAGCTTTGAATAACTACAGGAATTTCTCAGAGATGCTGAAAAGTTCCTGGCTTTAAGGATATTATGAAAGGCTTGGTTGGAGGCCCAACTTTCTGAGTGCTTTTACAGGGCTTAGAGAAACTGAAGGACCACTGCAATAAGTGTGTGAATCTGAGAGGGGAATATGTCGTATAAAATAATAATTAACCAATCCTCCTGTATTTTCTTTGCTTTCATGTTCTGAGTTCAAATTCTGCCAAGGTTGACTTTCCCTTTCATCCTTTTCGGGTTGATAAAATAATTACCACTTGAATACTGTGGTCAATGTAATCGACTATACCCCTCCCACAAAATTTTAGGCCTTGTGCTTTTAGCAGAAAGAATTATTATTATATATAGTAGTAGAGGTTGTAGTAGTGGTGGTGGTGGTGGTGGTGGTGGTGGTAGTAGTAGTAGTAGTAGTAGTAGTAGTAGTAGTTGTAGTAGTGATGAAATCCTTTGCTGTTACACTGGAAATATTTGTCACATTGTTGTTGGTGCACAAACGTCCATAGTCCACTCTTAATTTCTGACAATAGTTGGTTGTTTATTGAATTCTACTTGGCACCGTATATTGCAGTCTATTCTGAAATCTAAAATCAATACTATTATGAAGCCTGCATCTTCTTATTGCTTAGCCATCCACAATTGTTGTGAAACTTCCAATACTAACACATAGTGCTAGGAGAATTTACTGTAGCTGGATATCATTTTATCTTCCTTCTTAGCAAAAATTAGAATCACCTCAACCTCTGTCTTTCTTTCTTTGGTAAGACAACTATCACAGAAAACCAAAGGTAAATCTTAATGCATATAGAAACACACACACACACACACACACACACACACACACACACACACACACACACACACACACACACACACACACACACATGCATACATACATATACATGTGTACATATATGAGGGAGCACTGAAAAGTTCCAGGCTTTGGATAAAAGAAAATACAGGAGGAGCAGTTAATTATGATTTTGTTCAACATATTCCACTCTTGGATTCACACACCTATTGCAGCAGTCCTTCAGTTTTTCTAAGCCCTGTAAATGAACTCAGAAGGTTTGTCCCCCAACCAAGCTTTTCATGATGCCCTGAAAGCCAGGAACTTTTCAGCACTCCATTGTACATCATATATGCATTGTGTATGGATTATGTTGTTGTTGTTGACATTTAGGTTTTAGTCTACAAACTCTTACTCAGAACATGCAGATCTATGACTCAAAGGTATTCCAGTTGTGACCATCCTGGATTTTTGTTTGTTTATATGTATATTCATATATATATATATATATATATATATATATATATATATATATATCGTAGCACTCCATCAGTTGCAATGATGAGAGTTACAGTTGATCCAATCAAAGGAACAGCCTGCTCGTGAAATTAACATGCAAGTGGCTGAGCACTCCACAGACACGTGTACCCTGAATGTAGTTCTCAGAGAGATTCAGCATGACACAGAATGTGACAAGACTGGCCCTTTGAAATACAAGTACAACAGAAACAAGAAGAAAGAGCAAGAGGAAGGTGTGGTGAAAGAGTACAGCAGGGTTCGCCACCACACCCTGTTGGAGCCTTGTGGAACTTTAGGTGTTTCTGCTCAATAAACACTCACAACGCCCAGTCTGGGAATCAAAACCGTGATCCTACAACCGCAAGTCCGCTTCCCTAACCACTGGGCCATTGTGCCTCCTCTCTCTCTCTCTCTCTCTCTATATATATATATATATCAGTTGAATAAAGCTAAAACATGGTCTGGTTTTCACATTTTTTATTCACAATGAGTGAAATTTGTAAAGATATGGTATAGGTGTATGTGTGTGTACACATTCATGGACATAAACATACCACGCTACTCACACACTCTCTCTCACACACACAAGCACACACACACACACACACGCACAATACATGCACTGTGAATCGTTAGAGAATTGAGGTCTACAGTAGAAAATATTAATAACTAATTTATCTGTTAATTGGTGTATTATGTTATCTATTAGGTCTAATTACTGCCAAATTTTTATTATTTGTGATATACGTCATTCAATGTTGATGTGTGAATGCAAGTAGCCAAATGGATTCAGTGGTGAGTGTTATGGGTCAGAAATTAAAATTCATTGCATTATGTAGTTAGAATGTTCTGCTCACAAATGCATAGCTTGGAGTTTGATCTCATTGTGCAATACCAATGGGTAAATGTTTTCTACCTTAATTCTTGCGAAATTTGATGGGCAGATATTGCTGCGTGCAGACTCAATGGAGGGACCATTCCTGCTCTTGAGTATTAGATTTAATCTGTTGCCATTTTAGCTCTGCCAACTAGCCCTTGGCTACCTTGAATGCAGTCGATTTTGTTTGCAAGAACAAATGCTTGCAACAAAGTCTCTTATCTGAGGATGACTCTTTTCCTTTACTTTTGTATATATTATATATACATATATAATGATGATATATATATACACATACACACACATATATATATATATATATATACAGGCACACATATGCAGATACATACTCACACACATATATATGCATATATATATATATATTCTTCTATTCTTTTTTTTTTGTTTTTACTTGTTTCAGTCATTTAACTGCAGCCATGCTGGAGCACTGCCTTCAGTCAAGCAAATTGACCCCAGGACTTATTCTTTGTAAGCCTAGTACTTATTCCATCGATCTATTTTGCCGAACTGCTAAGTTGTGGGGACGTAAACACACCAACATCGGTAGTCAAATGATGGTGAGAGGACAAGCACAGACACATAAATAAATACATACATATATATGATGGGCTTCTTTCAGTTTCTGTCTACCAAATCCACTCACAAGGCATTGGTCGGCCTGAGGCTATAGTAGAAGACATTTGCCCAAAGTGCCATGCAGTGGGACTGAACACAGAACCATGTGGTTGGGAAGCAAGCTTCTTACCAGACTGCCACTCCTGCACCTATATGTACACACACACACACATACATATGTATGCATATATGTATATATATATATGCATTTATATATGCGTATATTTATGTATATATTTATATGCATATATATATATATTTATATGTATATATACATGTGTATGTATATTTATGTGTGTATGCACACACACTCATACACACTTATATATACACACACATATAAATATGTACTCACACATAGAGACATACTCATAGCATATAGACCTGTGTATACTATGCAATAGTTTGTTTTAGCTTTAAAAAACAGAAAAAAGAAGAAGCCAGCAGAAAAGACATCCATATTTAATACACAATTTTGCTTGAAGTAAAATCTACCAGAACTTTTTTTTTTTTTTTTTGTAAAATTGTAATTTTGGGTTTTAAAAAATTTTTTTTTTCCTTATTTATTATAATCAATCAATATCATCCACCGTTATCAGACATCGAAATCACTTTCTATCCATTGTTCACTTACATTTGTTTCATCATCATCAATTTCTTTTTGCCCATATACCATCATCTTATGATCCATCACTCATAATACATTATTAT
>NC_068993.1:52306134-52314894 GCF_001194135.2 Octopus bimaculoides
AAAATTTGCCTGAAGCAGTAATGTCATGGTTGTGATTAGCCATGTATTCAGCATATTTATAACATATATTGTTGGAATTGAATAAGCTTTTCTTCATAGTCTTTAGGCAGATGTTGACATACAGTGGTTGCATAACAGAGGCTAATAGAATGACGATTCATAAAATGTGTAAGCCAATTACAACTTGCTTTGAAATAAGAATTAACAATCAAAGCATTGCTTCAGTTTTAAATTTTCAATACTCATCATGTTTGTTTGTTTTTTTTTAGTATTTTTTTTTTTTTTTTGGTATTAACCAGAAGGTATCATCAAAGAGAAGTGATTAGTCTTGCTACTTGCTAATAGTGGTGATTTTATGTTCCACACATGATGTAGGGCTTTTTTGGAAGAAGAGCTTTATGATGAGCAAAATCATCATTGCCACCACCACCACCATCATCATCATCATCATCATAATCATTTTCATGTAATGTCCACATTCCACATTGGCATGGATTCAGTGGTTCGACAGGGAGCTGACAAGAGGACTGCATTAAGGTCTGCAGTCTGTTTTGGTGTGGTTTCTACTGCTGGATGCCCTTAATTCCATTTGGTGAAGTAATTCTTTTGTTTATCATACTGCTAAATGATTACTGCAGTGTCGTCCTTCCATAGATACTCATTTTAGCTTGTTTAAATTTTAGGTTATTTTCTATAATATGTTTACTTATCATACCCAGTTCACTTTATAATACATTTACAAGTCTACATTAAGGGCCACAAAGACAGTTTTTCTTTCTTGTCCTTAAGAGTTACATAAGCTTTATGCATGACTGAACATTCTTCTCTGTCATCTATTTTTAGCTTGATCGCTTATATTTGTGCTTTTCTCTTAATGTTACTCTGTGTTAGGATTTGGGTTTTTTTTATTGTCATTTATGTGTTTTTGGTATATTATTTGAAAAGAATTTGAAATATGAGGAGTAGTCAGTTTCATATATGTTGTTTTGTTTTATCAACACGTATGTGACTGTGACCAGAGCTCCACCCTAATAGCTTTGATGCCAATGTTTAAGAGGTCTTGGAAGTTATTTGGATGGTCTCTACGCTTTACCTATTTAGTCAAAGCTGTCTAATTATATATAAATCACTAAATTAGTATATGCCGGATGTGTGAGTGTATTTGTGCGTGTGTGCGTGTGTGTGTGTGTGTAGCTGATATGTATCAGTGAAGGATGTCATTGTTCACAATCATCACATCATGTCAAGATTTGGGTGGGTATACATAAACACACACACACACACACATACACATTCACACATTCATTCGGCCATTCATACATATGTACATACATATATACAAACATATATATGTGTATATTTATTTATATATATAAAGTGTTTTCTTTCTGTTTTCATCTTCTAAATCCACTCACAAGTGTTGGGTGAGCTCAGAGCTCTAATAGAAGACACTTGCCCAAAATTTCATGTAGTGGGACTGAATCCAAGATATATTCACACATATGTATTTCTCTGTGTGTGTATTTACATGTATGTATGCCTGCATGGTTGCATACACACGCATGCGCACGCACACAGACAGACACACACACACACACTGATAGATTTGTTCCTGCTGAACAAACTCTTTTAATGACATTTGAGTGGACCTGTAGGGAGATGAGTAACTCATGATTCCAAACACTGTGAGCAGATGCATGGCTGAAGCTCTGAAAAAAAATGAATAATTACAGCATATAAAATACTTGACTTGAGATTGATTGTTGAGGGAAACCTTACAAGAGCATACTTCCTGGATATCATCATGCTTAAACTAAACTCCAAATCATATACTTTTATGAAGTAGCTGCCAGAAGATTGATAGTGCTCATAATTTTTGTAGATCCTATCAGATTGGAGGGATCAATGATGTTAATACTTGCATAGTATAAGGTGTCAAGGGCAAAATGCTTAACGGAATTTAGTCCATCTTTACATCCTGAGTTCAAATTCTCCTGAGATTGACTTTATGTCAAACCAAACTGGGGTTGATTTGACTTACTCCTCCCACGAAATTGCTAGCCTTGTGCCAAAATTTGAAATCAGTATTTGGGTAGTATATGGTAGCAAGCTAGTAGAATTGTTAACATGCCAGGCAATGCTTAGGTGGTATTCAGTTTGTCTTTACATTCTGAGTTCAAATTCCACTGAGGTCAGTTTTGCCTGTCATCCTATTAGGATTGATAAAATAAGTACCAGTTAAACTCTGGGGATCAATGTAATCAGACTTACCCCCATCCTGAAATTACTGGCCTTGTGTCAAAATTTGAAATCAGTATTTGGGTGGTAAGTTCCAGAGGTTAGCATTTACAGAATAATTATGGGCAAGAAGAGGAATTCTAAAAGATTACAATTTGGGGAAAGAAATTATTGGGAAAAGTATTTAATTTAGAATCAGTGATGTAAGATACTGAAGGATTGATGAGAGAATGAAGAAAAAGGCATGTTGAGTGGGTTTGGATAGAGTTGGTGTGTAACTTAATTGTTTTCTCATACATTTTACAAGGGGTGTGTAGGAAGAGGAAGAGAGATGGAGGAAGATAGGGGAAAACTTGAGGCTGGTTGATGAATGACTGCAGAAGATGGCAGGAAGAAGTTGCATCTCTTGTTGTGCATCCACAACCCCCATCCCCGTCCCCACCCCACCCAAAATTTGGAGTTTGATTGATTGATTTGTTCTTTTTTTCTTTAACATGCTTCAGTCGTTTGACTGCAACGATACTGGGACACCACCTTAAAGGGTTTTGGTCGAAGAAATCGACTCCACGACTTATCCGTAGTAAACCTAGTACTTATTCTATCGGTCTCTTTTGTTGAACCGCCAAGTTATGGGGACATAAACACACCACCATCAATTGTCAAGTGATAGTGGGAGGAACAATCGCAGACACAAAGACACACACACATAAATACACAAACACACACTTACGACAGTCTTCTTTCAGTTTCCATCTATCAAATCCCCTCAAAAGTCTTTAGTCAGCCCGAGGCTATAGAAAAAGACACTTGCCCAAGGTGTCGCCTGCCCAAGGTGTCACGCGGTGAGACTGAACCCAGAACCATGTGGTTGAGAAGCAAGCTTCTTACCACACAGCCATGCCTGTTGGGTGACAATAGAAGTCTAACCAAATATTGAAATAACTGAATTCACCAGGTTTCCAATATTTAAGGGGTTTCACTCAATCAGGTTTCCACAAGTCATCTACGATAAAATTTGATCATACAGTTGATGGTTTTGCAGTTTCTAATGGCAGTAAGTTCGTTGAAGCATAAATCACAAAATAAGTCATTATATAACAATCTACGTTCATTTCATGGAAAGTGATGTTGCTAATATCATAGATAGTCACCTGCTTGTGAGTAATGTTACACTGAATAATATTATTGTACACTTTACTATTACGCCATTACTAAATATATTCAAATGTCTGTGATGATGTGATGATGATGATGATGGTAGTAACAATGTTTGCAATGAATGCTAACAATACATATAACAATGATAATGGTAATAAATGTATTAATTGCTCTTTTATCCTGTTACTTCTCATTGTGGAAGAGTCTGTCAGTACTTCTTTCTTAGCCAAATTACTGCAAGACATAAGTTCTTTTCTTCTATTCTAGTTTATTTGTACACCTTGCAGCAATTCTGCTCACAATGAAGCTTGTACTTATGAAAAATCTTCACTGATTGGCAGAACCCATTTACTAAAAGAATGTGTAGACATCAAATGGTATTTGTTAAAGTAAAGTGCACTTGCCTTTATAATGGTTAGAACAAATGAATAAGTTGTTGAACAATAAACTCCTAACAGAGAGCAGTTGATGTCCAGACATAATAATAAGAAATATAGAAACAGTGAATATTCATTTTCAAATATAATAACAAACCAAAAGTAATAGCACTAAATTCACTATCTGTTGTAAACTGCTACTTTGTGATATGATTAAAGCATTGTAGAGCATCCTGTATATGTATGTGAGTGTCTGTTGTGAGTGTTTTGCAAATAGCTTTTTTCTGTATTATGATTAAAAAATATCATAGCATACTCTCTATATATTTGAGTGTTTTATATATGTACAAACAGACACAGCTGTGTGGTTAGGAAATTTACTTTGCCATCATGAAGACCTCTGTTTTAACCATGTTGTGATATTTTAGGTATCTTCAACTATAGGAATATGGCTCAGTGGTTAGGGTGTCAGGCTCACAACAATGAGGTTGTGAGTTCGATTTCAAAACTGGGCTATGTGTTGTGTTCTTGAGCAAGAGATTTTATTCCATGTTGCTCCAGTTCACTGAGCCGTAGAAATGAGTTGCGACGTCACTGATGCCAAGCTGTATCGGCCTTTGTCTTTCCCTTGGATAACATTAGTGGCATGGAGAGGGGAGACTGGACTGCTGGTCTTCCACTAGCAACCTTGCTTGGACTTGTGCCTTGGAGGGTAACTTTCTAGGTGCAATCCCATGGTCATTCATGGTCTTTACTTATTACAACTATAATTAGTTCTTTCTGTGCTATGGGGCACATAAGGCCACAGTATGATCTCTCCAACCATCTGTTTTCTACAGCTGCTTTGGTTTCATTCTAGCTCAGTGGTTCTTATCTGTGGTCAGTATGGCCCTAAAGGGTCCATGTAAAACTTTTGTTGTTCAAATTTATCTCCAATAAATCGGTTATACTTTTACTAGACACAAAATGTTATGATAATTATTTTGAAACAGTTCCTAATAATATTTAATTATAAAAATATAATAAGATTTTTTTTTAATATTGAATGGTTAGGAGGGCCCACTAGAGTAAAACAGGAATCACAGGGGTCCATAGGTAAAAAAATGGTTGAAAAACACTGTTCTAGCTTCTCCACCTTTCTTGTATCCTTTCCCTGTCAATGGTCCTTCACCATGTGCTTTTATAGCACATGGTGGTGTAGGTGATGGTGTTGGTGTTGGTGTTGGCACTGGTGAGAATGATGATAATGATGATGATGATGATGGGGTAGGGATATTGTTGATGGTGTTGGCAGTGGTGGTGGCGGCAGCGGTGGCAGCAGTGGTGGTATTGGTGGTGGTAGTTATAAGCAGTGAGCATGATGATGATGGCGACGACAATAGTCTCCTTCTAAAGATCAACAGACAGAGATGAATAATGTCAAGGTGTGTTGCAACGTTTGTTTGTATTAGGGTTTAAACCTATAGATCATCAATCAATCAGTAGTTCAATGTCAAACTGTTCAGCCATATTGAAAGGTTGATCACTGGTTCTGAAATATGGTGCTACCATTTATCATTGACCTTTCTTGCTTTTGTTCTGTAACCTCAGATCAGCCCTGATTGAGCAGAACTATGATCAAAGCCAGTCAAATGATATTTTCCTTTTTCAAGTATGTCTAGGACTATATCGTTCAATATGTTCCTTCCTTTTATTTTTTTTTTATATATATATGGATGCAGGCATTGGTGTGTGGTTAAGAAGCTTGTTTTACATCAATATGGTTCCAGGTTCAGTTCCACCATGTGACACCTTGGGCAAGTGTCTTCTACTATGGCCCCATATTGATCAATGCCTTGTGCGTGGATTTGGTAGCTGGGAACTGTGTAGAAGTTTGTTGTATGTGTGTGTTTCTAGAGTAAGAAAAGTGCAAGCATGACGATGTTGTTATTTACATATATTACTTTTTCACATCCCAAATCTCGACCACGTAAATTATGCTAGATGACTTAAACACTACAATGGTCAAAAGAAAACAAAAACGAAACAAAAAAAAAACAGTCAAAACACACAACTGAATGCACAAGAGGAAAACAAAAATGAACAGTATAGTGAACAATTAATTATTGGAAGAAAATGACTCATAACAAAGGAAATCATTTGGAAGACGGTTACCGTGATGACAACAAGTGCATTAGTGCTTCTTTCGTGATTTCAAATACTGTGCATCATTCATATAGCAGCTGACCTTCCCTCAATACAGGACAGATGGAATTTTTAGATGCACCACCATTACAAGGAATAGAGCTGTTTGTTGGTGGGATAATGTTGTAAAATCAAACAGTATTTCTTTGACCACAGTTGATAGTCCAGAAGAGGGAAAAGAGCAAAATTATATACCTTTGATAGTGAAAGGATGGAAGTGGATTAACTTTTCCCTTCTCCATATGTGTGTGTGTGTGTGTGTGTGTGTGCACTTGTGTGTATGTGCACGTGTGTGTGTGTGTGTGTGTGTATAACTGTTGTATTATTGTCTCCTTGCCTTGGCATCATGTGGTGGTTGTTAGCAAATGTCACTGTGATGCAAGCTGTGTCCTTTATTTTTAGTCTCCAGTGAAAATATGTCTGACCATGGGGGAAAAGGTTACCTTGGTTGTAAACAGGTGAGAGTTAGTAACAGGAAGGGCATCCAACTGTAGAAAATCTGCCGCAACAAATTCCATCCAATCTATCCAAGCATGGAATAGTTGATGTTAAAAAAAAACCCTAATGATTTTATGCATAAATAATTGTTTATGGTTAGGTATTATTGATCCTGTGTATTTGCTACAATCAAATTTGTTTCTGATTTTAACCCAGAACTTTTGAGCCACTGTCAGATTTTACTCTTGTTTACTTACCCTCTGTTGAATTTTGTAGCATATTAGTCATGGAATAGTTTTTCTCTCTGATTTTCTTAAGTATATTTTGGAAATCCATTTTTTTCTCTCTTTGTTCTTGTAATTTTTTTCTGCAGTCTATAGTAAGTTTCTAGCTTTTTATTTCTTTATTCTTTCCTTATATATTGAGTAAAGCATTTTCTTTTTCCCTTTTTATTTTCTTCATTGCACTAATCAGTTTCCTTCCTCTGGCTTCTAAGAATTTCTCAATCCCACTGTTGCTACTTTATAGTAGTTCTCTGTTTGTATCAGACTTTATTCTTCTTGTGTGTGTGAAAGCGGTACAAGTCTTCAGGGAAAGATATTTTACAAAATGGAACAAGACTTCTTTTGAGCCCAAAGGAGAAATCTTCAATTAAATCTTTTGTATAAAGATAATGGTATATAATACGAAAATTTAATGTAGCAGTTTTCCCTTCTTTGTTGAAAAATATGATTGTATAGGCACTTGCATAGCTATATGGTTAAGAAGGTCACTTTGAAACCACATGTTTTCAGGTTCAGTCCTGGGCAAGAATCTGTTCCTATTATAGCCTTGGGTCAACCAATGCTTTGTGAATTTAGTAGATGGAAACAGTGAGGAAGATTGTGTGTGTGTGTGTGTGTGTGTGTGTGCCTTGATTATAACTAAATATGTTCACTCAATCGTGTCGGCCTTCTTTTTAGGTGCAAAATATACTATCACGTGACACTAACACACAGACATAGCGGGAAACATACAAAAGATTATAAACTCAACCATGTGTTTATTCTCTACAAACACTTGACAGAAAACATTCAAGATATTGATTGTTTGGACTTGTTCAGTCAACTGTGTCCAAAATGGAGATGAACACCATTCCTCCATGTGATCAACTTGAGAAATTGTTAGTATATTAAGATATTTTTCTTAAAACCCGAAATCAATGGTAGCCTTAATACACACACACACACACACACACACACACACACACACACATATATATATATTTAGGGGAAGAGAGATAGATAAACAGACAGACAAGTAAATGTGTGTATGTGGCTTTGTGTTGTGTTTGTCCCCTACTGGTATTGGTTTGTTTATATCCCAGTAACTTAGCAGTTTGGCAAAAGAGCCTGCTAAAATAAGTACCAGATTTTAAAAAAATATATATATATAAATACTGGGGATCAATTTGTTTGACTACACTCTTCATAGCAGTTCCCCATCATGGCTGCAGTCCAATGACTGAAACACATAAAAGATAAAAAGATAAAAGGCATCAAAATATGAACAAAAACAGCTTTCGGTGGATGATTATAAAAGCATAATTGAACTTAATGGCTAATCTCAAGCTATCTAAATATGACCACTGGTTAACTTTTGTAAATACTGTATTCCCTGGACACCAAAACGACTAGATAACAATGTAAGTCATACAAAACAGCAACAAACTTAATCAACTAATGAAATGAGATTTACTGGCTTTTAGGCTTTTTGCTTGTTAGTTTGTTTGTTTTTGGAGTTTATTTTTTCTGAAAAAATTCTCACAACTCTATCAAAATCAATTTCTCTGGCAATGCTTGATTCAATATCTTTTTATCTTTTGTACTTGTTTCAAGTCATTGGACTGCAGCCATGCTGGGCCACCACAACTTTTAAAGGTTTTAGTTGATTGGTACTTATTCTATTAGTCTCTTTTACCAAACTGCTAAGTTACAGGAATGTAAATAAACCAACAATGGTTGTAAAACAGTTGGTGGGGGACAAATATAGGTACAAATACACACACACACACACACACACACACATGCAGATAAGAAAAGAAATGGAGCAACAATTAACAATTAGAAGTTGATCATTGGTATTAAAAGGTCATAGTTTAATTGTAGTTCAAAAACATTTACAGCTGTTTCAGTTCGTTATTTTGAAGTAAATTTGCATTTATCTCGTTCCATTTAACAAACATCGTCAGAATAATTTAGAGTTTAATTCGGAGGAGTATAGATAGGAAAAAAGAAGGGCATTATTTGTAATCATAGGGTCTTATCTAGCGGTCACAAACAGTGTTATATATTGCAATTAACAACACCGGATATATATATATATA
>NC_068993.1:52315019-52317509 GCF_001194135.2 Octopus bimaculoides
ACTGGACTGACTCCTGTGCAGATGGCACGTAAAAAACACCATTTGAGCATGGCCGTTGCCAGTACTGCCAGACTGACCTTCATGCCGGTGGCATGTAAAAACACCCACTACACTCTCAGAGTGGTTGGCGTTAGGAAGGGCATCTAGCCTGTAGAAACTCTGCCAGATCAGATTGGAACCTGGTGCAGCCATCTGGTTTGCCAGTCCTCAGTCAAATCGTCTAACCCATCCTAGCATGGAAAGCGGACGTTAAATGATGATGATGATGATGATATAGTGTTAGGAAGGGAATTCGGCCATAAAAACCATGCCAAAGCAGATAGTAGAGCTTGGTGCAATCCTCTGGCTCACTAACTTCTGTCAAACTATCCAACCCTTGCCAGCATGGAAGACAGCCATAAAGATGATGATGATGATACATACACAACAAACTTCCACACAGTTTCCATCTCCCAACTTCACTTACAAGACATTGGTTGGCCCAGAGCTATTTATAGAAAACATTTGTCCAAGGTGCTGTACAGCAGGACTGAACCCAAAACCATGGGGTTGCAGAGTGAGTTTCTTAATCTCAGGCCCATGCCTGAATATACACCTTATTATTATTATATCAATAAACCAGGGTCGAGGCTTCACAGATCACAGAACATTTTTGGTTTGTTTGAGTTTACTAAAAGATCTTTCTATTTGCTCTGGTTGCTACTGTAGTTGAAATCATTAACAATATTCTCAAACATTACAAAATATTTCATAAACTTTGTAATTATTCTATAAATTTGGCAGTTCTAAAACTTTCAGGTCTAGTTTTTCAAACTTTGCTTTTAAACAATGCACTGACAATAAACATTATGTTTCTGTTGCAAAATTTCCATTGTTAATATTATAAAATATCTTGTCTGTACACTTATATGTACAACTGCTATCAAATTTAGTGCTCCACTTAAATTATTATTATCCAGTTTACTTCAAGTGTAGTGGTTTGGTTCCTATTATACTTGGTAGTACAAATGGCTATGATATGCAGAGCAAATGTAGGAGAAATTATGATAAAATTAGGCTTATATCATTTGTTCCTTACATATGTTTCACCATTGTGGCTGTCTGGGACCACAGCATTGCCTGTTTCAAGTGCAACTGGATACTTCTACACTGCAACTCATCAGGGGAAGACTTTATTGCATTATGTTACAGAGAATGCAGTTAAGTTCTTATGATGATCTGTTGTGATTAAGCCCTTAGAACATCCAGTGTAGTGGTTCCGGACAGACACAACAATAAGGAACTTCATCAATGTTAACATTAATAATATATTAGAGTCTGACCTAAATTAAGGCTAGTTTACCTACCTCAAGTTTTATTCATTATTTAGCAATCAATATTGTACCTGTTACAAACTGGAAGAGGGCCTCAAAGCAAGACTGATTTATAATAGTACAACAAAAAAAAGGCAAACTACTTAGTTCTATAATGACAGGTTATAGTTCAGGGCATTGACTCTTTTACTGTTGTTTTACTTTTTTAGTTCACTGTTAGACAGCTGAAAATTTCCATAAAAAAATCAAAATTTTCAGCCAACAGCTTAACAGCTTCAAAACATGCAGTTAATCCTGAAATAATATTCTTCTTTTTACTATAAGCACAAGGCTTGAAATTTGGGGGAAGAGGGTTAGTCAATTACTTTGTCCCTGGTGCTCAACTGGTATTTATTTTATTGACCTCAAAAGGATGAAAGGCCAAGTCAACCTTGCTGAACTTTGAACTCTGGGAATAAAGCTAGAAGAAATATCATAAAGAGCTCACTGCCTTGAACCCTTTCGATACCAATCCGGCTCTGGCTCTGTAATACAAATGTCTTGTTTTCATAAGTTTTAAATTAAAATCTTCCACCAAACCTTAGACACAGTTTATGTTCCTAACACCAGCTTAATGATAACGAAGTTATTTTACTAAATTCTTTGTTATATTTAAGATTCATTGAAAGAAACACAGAGCATCTCAAAATAAATATGGTAACAAAAGGGTTAAGCCGGAAATAGTACTATCAGTCAAAACATAAAACACTGCTTTTCTGAAGTAGGCTTCATCTTGTGAATAATTTGTGTCAATCCTTTCTGCTAAGTTGGCATCAATTGTATCATCATGTACTCTACTTTTCTCTTTCAAATGACACCCCTGCACCATTGGGAGTGTCTCTTTAGCTTTATTCCAGATGCTTTTCTAGACATCTTGTAATATTTGGATAAAATTATGGTGGCAAGCTGGCAAACTGTTAGCACGCTGAGTAAAATGTTTAGCAGCATTTCCTCTGTCCTTATGTTCTGAGTTCAAATTCTACCAAAGTCGACTTTACCTTTCATCCTCTCAGAGTCAATGAAAGAATTACTAGTCAAGCAACTGGGGTTGATGTGATCAATTAGTCCTCTCCCCCAAAATTTCAAGCATTATGCTTATAGTAGAAAGAAATGCTTATATCAAAATATCTTACATGTT
>NC_068993.1:52318329-52321594 GCF_001194135.2 Octopus bimaculoides
AAAATGTTTAGCAGCATTTCCTCTGTCCTTATGTTCTGAGTTCAAATTCTACCAAAGTCGACTTTACCGTTCATCCTTTTTGGGGGGGGGGGGGCAATAAAATAAGTACCAGTTGAGTACTGGAGTCAATGTAATGGACTTATCCCCACCTCAAAAAAAAAACAACAACTTGCTGGCCTTGTGTCAGAATTTGAAACCAATCATTAGCACACCTGACAAAATGTTTAGTAGCATTTCATGTCTTTATGTTCTGAGTTCAAATTCTACCAAAGTCGACTTTACCTTTCATCCTCTCAGAGTCAATGAAAGAATTACTAGTCAAGCAACTGGGGTTGATGTGATCAATTAGTCCTCTCCCCCAAAATTTCAAGCATTATGCTTATAGTAGAAAGAAATGCTTATATCAAAATATCTTACATGTTTCATTTTAATAAATGTACTTTTATTAACAATAATTCTTTGATAACCCTACTCTATAAATTCTACAAAAAATTCAAAGCAGGATTGTTGATTGCCCTCTTTTATCCTATGTCTAAATTCCTGCAATTTAGATCATATTTCATTTTTGTTTCTTACTTTAGCATCTAAAAAAGTCCTCATGAATCTTTTCCGCATTGGAAATTTCTACTCTATTTTGTAATACAAGTAGGTGCAAGTACGGTTATGAGGCATGACTATGAAATATTGGTATGGCTGTGTAGTTAAGAAATTTGTTTCACAACCACATGGTTCTGTGTTCTGTGCAGTACCTTGGGCAAGTGTCATTGTTTGCTTTGTGAGTGAATTGGTACTTGGAAACTATACAAAGACTGTCATGGGTGTGTGTGTGTGTGTGTGTATGTGCACACACACACACACACACACATGTGGCTCTATGTAAATATTTACATTCTGTAGTTGCATGTGCCGCAGCTGGTGTTTTCTGTTGTCATTTCCCTGTCAGCAATTCAATTGGTAGTTCTGTGCTTTCAAAGACATGCAAAACAAAATAAAATCATTTACTTGAAAAACAAGTAAGAGGTAGCAGCTGGGGGCAGGGCAGAGAGATGGGGGCATCTTGCTATGAAACAATATTTCACCAATATGTATTCACCCAACCCATGTTAGCCAGAAAAAAAATGCTTAAAAATAAATGAACAGACAAAATGAAAAAGTTTCTTAACTTTTCGTGGTCTTCATATAATTTCTTATGGTTGAGATTTGAAGTTTGAAATTTTGTGTTTACTCATGAAATTCAAGATGACATGGCAAACAAAATGAGTGAAAATAAAGTCTATTGGTTTTTGTCTTCAAACATATTATTTAGAAAATGGAACATGTAAATATTTACCTTTCCAACAATTGACATAAAATATTCCTTGAGATCCACCTTTTGTTGTAGGATTATCTAGAAACATTTCCCTCTGACCAACCCATGAGTCATATGTGAGCTGACAACCTTTTGGTAGCATGTACATTCATCGTTCATTACTAAATAAATTTCATTGTAGTCGTTTGAACAAAGAGTGTTAGCTAAACCAATTTAGAGTTTCAGGTATCAGAAACATTAAAATACAAGATCAGTAAGCAAAAGGTGGTATATGCATTTTACAAATGTAATATCATCGTTATCATTGTCATCACCATCATATATAATATCTTTCAAAAAACCAGAACTGATTTTTTTTCTACAAGCCACGTTACCTCAATAAACTTCACATCTTAACAGAAAATAGTTTTGAACATGATATTCCTCAACAAAAGATACATTAGTATGTAAAAACTACTTTCTGTAGTTAAGGGTAATGAAATTTTAAGTGGATATATCTGCTTTCCACACTAAAAGGGTTAACAGGTTATAATGTCAGCAAGGAATGAAAACTTCATATCACACTTTCACTTGAGCGAAACCATGGAATGTGTGTGTGTGTGTGGTGGGGGTGATGGGATTTCATACTCTCTCAGTTACAGAAAGCATTGGGTAACCTGGGGCGATAGCTAAAGACACTCACCCGAGGTGTTGCAGAGTAGAATTGAACCTGAAAACATGTAGTTGTGAAGCAAACTTCTTACTCACACAGTCATGTCTGTACTCATTTCATATGTGTACATGTGTGTCTGTATGCATGTGGTTGGTAAGCAAACTACTTACCACACAGTCACTCCTGTGCATATGTATATATAAAGAATCCCATGACTGACCATGGGATTGCACCTAGAAAGTTACCCTCCGAGGCACAAGTCCGGGCAAGTTTGTTTATGGAAGACCAGCAATCACCCATGCATACCTCCCCTCTCCATGCCACCAGTGTTATCCAAGGGAAAGGCAAAGGTCGATACAGCTTGGCACGTGTGACGTCACAACTCATTTCTACAGCTGAGTGAACTGGAACAACGTGAAATAAAATGTCTTGCCCAAGAACACAACATGCAGCCCGATCTGAGATTCGAACTCACAACCTCGCGATCGTAAGCTCAACGCTCTAACAACTGAGCCATGCGCCTTCACGCCATACATATATATGTATATAAATATATGTATGTGTGGATGTATTTATGTATGTATGCGTGTGCATATATATTTATATTTATATTTGTATATATAAATGCATCATCATCTTATATACATATTGTGTCAGTAGTATATGTTTATATTGATTGCTTTTATATAATGAAAACATCCTATTATAATTGTTGTCATCCATTAGTAGGCTTGCTTCATCTTTGTAGTTGTTGTTGTTGTTGTGGTCGATATTGTTTAGCTCCATATCAGCCCTGATTAGGCAATATTTGAAACCATAACTTTCTCTCTGTTCTCAGATATCAGGACTACATTATCTAATGTATCCTTTCCTAAAACAGCATTGTGAGTGGAAGAATATTTGTCTGCTATTTCTAGCAAGTTGTTCCACCACACAAAGGCTCCCTTCATCGGTTTATGGTCATGGTAGTGGTTGTGATAATGTTATGTGATTGTGGCAATAATAGCAATTACAGCCAAACTGGCAACTATTTTCTAACACGCCTCACTGAATGCAAGGACCTGGCTAATTTAATGTTTTATCATGTTCTGCTGTGATAATATGGCTGTGCCTCTGACTGAGTGAATGAGATGAATAACTTTCCTTTTATCTGTGTGTGTGTGTGAGACAGAGGGACTATGTGTGTGTGTGTATGTGAGAGAGAGAGAGACTGCGTGAGTGTGTGTTTGAGAGAGAGACGTGTGTGTTTGAGTGAGAGAGAGACTGTAAGATAGAGGGAAACTATGTGTGAGAGAGAGAGAGAG
>NC_068993.1:52321604-52322496 GCF_001194135.2 Octopus bimaculoides
GGACTATGTGTGTGTGTGTTTGAGAGAGAGAGAGAGAGCGGGGTGGGGGGCAGTGAGAGACAGAGGGACTATGTGTGTGTGTGTTTGAGAGAGAGAGACTGTGTGAGTGTGTGTTTGAGAGAGAGACGTGTGTGTGAGTGTGTTTGAGTGAGAGATGTGTGTGAGAGAGAGACTGTAAGATAGAGGGAGACTATGCGTGAGAGAGAGAGAGAGACTCTGTGTGTGTGTGTGCGTGTGTGTGTGTGTGCGTGAGAGAGAGAGTGAGGGAGAGACATGTATGTGTGTGAGAGAAAGAGAGAGACACTCTTTGTGTAAGAGAGAGAGAGAGACTGTCCGTGTATGTGACAGAGAGAGAGAAAGAGAGACTGTGTGTGTGTGTGTGTAAGAGAGAGAGAGAAAAAGAGAGCAGCTGTGTGTGTGTGTGTGTGTTTATGTACAAATGTGTCTATATATGAATATATGTTTATGTATTCATTATTATGTATCTATCTACATCTGTATACATATTTTCTTATGCTTTTACATTTTGCAGTCATTACATTGCGACCATACTGGGGCACCAACCTGAAGAATTATAGTTGAACTAATCGACCCCAATATTTATTTCTTGTACCTGATACTTATTCTATCAGTCACTTTTGCCGAATCGCTAATTTACAAAGATGTAAACACACCAACACCGGCCTCACACACACACACACACACACATAATACACATGCAACACATGCATCAGAGTTGTAACATATATTATTTATTACAGATTTATTTTACATAGTTTGAACATTATTTAATACAGAACTGGAAATGCTTGATAGTATGGATTAATATGTTTACCATTATTATTATTATTATTATTATTATTATTATTATTTTTTTTTTTTTTTTTTTTTT
>NC_068993.1:52327880-52330289 GCF_001194135.2 Octopus bimaculoides
ATGGTTAATTCGAAACAATGTGAATAAAAAAAGCATTACATTTGACTGAGGAATCTAAATGCTAAAAGGTTAAGCCAAAACTATTCTTTTGAATAAATTGGTAATACATTACTGTCAGTTAGACTATAAACTATTTTGGATGAAATTTCATTAGGGTTCCAAAGTTTAGCCAATTATCTTTGCTTCTAAACATTAAAAATACAGGTGATATTTAGATTTAGATTTTTAGTTTTAATTTATCATCTCTCATTTATACGTTTTCCTTTCATGTGTTGGAACAAATAAACAGAATTATTATTCTTTAAGTCTCACCAAAGAAATCAATAGAGTCTTAGTGTTTTTGTGTCACAAGGAAATTTCTCAAAGAGAATAAAGTGCATTGAAGGTTTTAAGGCTTGTTTTCCCTTCTTAATTCTATATTCTCAACAAGTGTTGTGTTGACTGAATCAAAGAATAAACTCACTAAACTTATATCGACTCACAGCAACTGTTATAAATATTCATTTCAATTTAATTTCTTTGTCACATAAATAATTAATGTGATTTTATTTGAAATTGGGAATTCTGATTTTGAATTGATTTTATTGTAGTTTACACACACACACACATACACTAAGCAGGAGGGCACTTTTTGTTTAGAGGGCATATATTGTCATTTTAATCAAACCTACTACTACTGCTGCTGCTACTACTACTACTACGACTACTACTACGACTACTACTACTACTGTTTACCTTTAGTATTCTCTTGCTCAAACCATTTCTATTATTCTACACAACTATTCAATTAATATCATTTATTAATGAACTCATTAGTAGCCACCAGTATCATACAAATGGTAATTGCTTTGTTTTATTTCATCGTATTTATAATAATACTTTGAAATATTTCTTTTTAAAATCCTAGGTTTTGGGTTCAATCCCAATGTGCGGTACCTTGGGCAAGTGTCTTCTCTCATAGCTTCAAACTGACCAGTACTTTGTAAACGGACCTGATAGACAGAAACTGTATGGAAGCCCATCATGTATGTGTGTGTTTGTGTGTGAATCCTTATGTGTTTGTGTTTGTTTCCTCCCATCCCCCCCACTGCTTGACAACCAGTGTTGGTTTGTTTACAGCCCTTTAAGAAAACAGTTCTTAAGAGTGACCATTAGAATAAACTACCAGACCTTAAAATAATCACTGGTGTTGATTTGCTCAACTAATCCCAGCATGGCAGCAATCCAATGACTGAAACAAGTAAAAGATAAATTATTTTCCTTATTCACTTTAGAGCCATCATCCAACCTGGTGTCTCATATTTTTCCTTACTTTTATGTCATTCTGTAAACTCCAGATAAATTTTCTCTGGAAATATCGCAAAATTATTTTATTGAATTACTTCGTAGATGTCTTTTGGCACCATTCAGACTTGTGTTTCATTTTTCGCCTCTCTTATCTTTTTATGATGCTCTTCATATATCTCGTTTTTTTCCCCAACCTCCTTCCCTCACTCTCTAAACTGAGTGTCAGTCATAACTTTATCTTTTATTTATCAACTTCCTATTATCCATTATAGTAATATATCAATGAATGTTGCTTAATTATCTGTCAGATTTTGACAATGACATTCAAGAATAAATTCATCATCTTATCTAACATTGTAGATCTAATAGAAACATGTTGGCTCTCAGCCTGCATTCTTAATTCATCCTCTATCTGTTTATTCTTCATACTTCTCTGTTATATACTACTGCTGAATAAAGGGTATGAATCTGTGTGTGTGTGTGTGTGTGTGTGTGTGTGTGTGTGTTTATGTTTCTGTGTCCATGTGCGCTGACTGATAAAAGTACTCTGGAAATCTTGAGTATCATAAACTCCTTTTCATGTTGCATTTGACAAATGTGTGTATTGAGTACTTTGTTTTGTCCATGAAGAACATGTGCTATTAGAAATACTGACAATCACACAACATACCTGAACATAATTGTTTTCTCTTCTGCATCTTATTGACTGTGTCAGGTGTTTTTATTACATCATGGACAAGAGAGAAGTTGCCTTCTTAGATTTCTTGGTAAAGTTGTATTAGTTTAAATTTACACTAGCTGACTTTGTTTTGTTTGCTTTTTTTTTTTTTTTTTTTTCTGCTTTCATTTTATTAATTTTTTGAATTGCTATCATTCTGACTTCAAGATCTGAATGTAATGCATAGCAGAATCAATCCCACTGAGATTGTGAAATGAATTGCTTAACTACAAAGCCAGAGTACCCTGGCCAAATGTTTTTATCTACAACCTGGGATTAAGTTGATTATAGCCTTGTGTGAAATTTGGTAGGCTGAAATTGGACAGCAGTCATTCACACCCACCCATACGTACACACACACACACACACACACACACACACACACACACACACACACACACACA
>NC_068993.1:52330656-52334823 GCF_001194135.2 Octopus bimaculoides
ACACACACACACACACACACACACACACACACACACACACACACACACACACACACACACAGCAAAACAGGAATTTAGGAAACTTTTTGATATTATTTATTCACCATTACACATGATTCCTAGCTTTTCCAAAGGTAAATATTCCATTGTGTAGTTGTAGTTTAGAAGTATAATGCCCCATCGCTGGGACATGTTTGCTGTATGTACTGGGATTGTTTTCTTGGATCCATAAATCGTTAGCGAGAGGTGATGGTCTGTTTGTAGTCTGAACCATCTACTCTGTATAAACCTGTGGAACTTTTTATGCCAAATATAATTGCCAATGCCTCTTTTTCAATTTGGCTATAATTTTTTTCCACTGGAAATAACATCCTTTGACATGTGAGCTATGTCCTTTTGGCTGCCATCTTCACATTTGGGTTGGAGTACAGCACCTATCCCATACTCACTAACATCTATTGCCAGTATCATTTCCAACTTTGGATCAAAGTGTGTAAGCAACAAGTCTGAAGTTAACATGCTTTTATATGGGCAGAATCATAACTGCAATGAAACAAAATGCTTAAGAAGTATTTCTTCCAGTTTTACACTCAGAATACAAAAGTTGTCAAAGTCCACTTTACCATTCATCCTTTTAGGGTTAATACAATTAGGTACCAGTTGAGCACTGTGGTTGATGTAATCAACTAGCTCAACCCAGCAAATTTCAGGCTTTGTGCTTATAGTAGAAAGTAAATAAATGAGAAAAAGAATTTACTGACCATACATATACAATGATATAAAGTTATTTGTTCAACTAGCACTGATTTGGGAACCCAAAAAAATATACAAAAACTTAAACATTTTTTTTTTTTCGTTTTTATCTACTGGCGTAAGTGTGGCTGTGTGGTAAGAAGCTTGCTTCCTGACTACATGGTTCCAGGCTCAGTCCCACTGCATGGTAGCTTGGGCAAGTATCTCCTACTATAGCCTCGGGCTTACCAAAGCTTTGTGAGCGGATTTGGTAGATGGAAACTGAAAAGAAGCCTTTTGTATATATGTGTGTATGTGTGTGTGTGTGTATGTATGCATTTATGTGTTTGTACCACTACCATCACTTGACAACCGGTGCTGGTATGTTTACATCCCCATAACTTAGCAGTTCAGCAAAAGAGTCCAATAGACTAAGTACTAGGCTTACAAAGAATAAGTCCTGGGTCAATTTCTTTGGAAAGAATTAGTCCTGGGATCGATTTCTTCAACTAAACCCTTTAAGATGGTGCTCCAACATGACCGCAGTCAAATGACTGAAAGAAGTAAAAAAAATAAGCAATAAAGTGATATAATGTAGTGGTGGTCATATTATTAGACCTGGTTAACAATTATTAAATACCTTAATAAAGCTGAAATTACTTATGATTGTCTATGAAACCTATTTGCTTAACTGATTACATTTATCTAATAAGCTATTTAGATCTAATAACTTTTATAATTAATGTTATGTGTTTCTCTCCTTTCGAAATCTTCCCACTCAGATTTTTTTCGATTCAATCTAATCATCATCATCATCATCATCATCATCATCATCATCATCATCATTTAACATCTGCTTTTCATGCTGGCATGGGTTGAACAGTTTCACTGAAAGCTGGTAAGCGGAGGAACTGCACCAAGATTCTGGATTATGTTTTTGTTTTTTTTTTAACTTAATTTTTGAAAGCGGTTGGGTTCATTTTTAGTATTCTCGTTTGTGAGAACAATCAAGTTTATTTCAGATATTCTCGTTTTAAAAGTCATCTCCGGCTAATCGTTGAGAGGACATTGGTGTTGCCTTGGCAGAGGTTTGCACTCTCTGAGTGCTCTTGTTAAGATATTAAAATATGATTCCAGGGAGATTTAGTTGATATTTCTAGAAGATCAAGCAACCATATAAAGGACCCCTTTCCTCTTTGTAGAAATAATTGTCCCATATCTATGGAATGGTAAATAATTCTCCAACATTATATCAGAGAATGGCATTGATAAAGCTATTGTCTAAACAGATCAAAATAAAAAACTATAATTGTCTTAAAATACTAGAACACATGTTTTGTTTTTAATTAGGGATAGGATTTTTGCTATGCTAGTTGTTCCCTCTAATTGTTAATTGGCTAACATTGAACCAAAGTTCTTGCATGCTATTAATAATTGAATGCATAACAATGTTTACTCGTCGTTGTTAATTAATTCAATAATCGATCCCTTAATCTGACACCTATTAAATATTGATGTTAACATTCACAAGGATGCTAATTGATTCTCTTTGAGCATATCATATATATATATATATATATATATATATATATATATACACACATGTATAACATGTATGTGTGTGTGTATCTGTATATACACATATACTCGTGTGTGTGTGTGTGTGTGTGTAATCCATGCTAGAATAATTGGTGATGGTGATGATGATGATGATTGTTGATGATGATGATTATGATAATCATTTTGTTATTGTTGTTGTGTTGTTGTTTAGTTCCAAGTCATCCCCTGATTGAACAGACCTATTGTCAAAGACAGTCTAGCTATGACCATTCTGTCACATCAGTTCAAGTTAGTTGGGTATGATTTCTTGGAAATTCAGCTTCTGTTTTTACCGGGTCAAGCAACCACATTGACACTCCCTCATTGACAATCATGAATATTGTGTTGGTGTTGGTGGTGGTGGTGGCAGCGATGATGAAGATAATGATGATGAGCTGACATTTTATCAGTTCTCTATGTGGTCATGTACTCAGCAATTATCTCAAGAATTTATCTTTTGTTTTTAAGAGTTGTTTTTTTTTGTTTTGTTTTTTTACCAATCTTACATTTATTATACAATTCTCTATGAATACTCTAATTTACAGAATATTTGAAGAATTTGTTATTGTTGCTATTCTTGTTAGCAAAGAACAGTTTTTTATCAGCTCAGCTTAAGCAGACTTGTTCCATAAAGGTAGTAACTGAATACCTGGAAGTAACCCTCGCTGTGTGCAAGATATGCCACACTTCAGTTTGGTCAAGGACTCTACTATACACCCTATCTTAGCAATTGTTTATTTTGGTACTGTTTAACTCCAGCTCGTGAAGGCATGTGGCTTGGTGGTTAGGGTATCCAACTCATGATCATAAGGTTGTGAGTTCAATACCCGGTGTATTGTGTCTTTGAACAAGACGCTTTATTTTTCAAATTGCTCCAGTCTACTCAGATGGCAAAAATGAGTAGGACCTGTATTTCAAAGGGCCAGTTTTGTCACATTCTTTGTCAGGTTGAATCTCCTTGTGAACTATGTAAACGGCACATGTGTCTGTGGAGTTCTCAGCCACGTTTTTTTTATTCTTTTATTCTTTTACTTGTTTCAGTCATTTGATTGTGGCTATGCTGGAGCACCACCTTAAAGAGTTTTTAGTTGAAGAAATCGACCCCAGGACTTATTATTTTGTAAGCTTCTTTTGTTGCACTGCTAAGTTACAGGGATGTAAACACACCAACACCAGTTGTCAGGTGATAGAGGGGGGTGCAACCACTAACACACACACACACACACACACAAATATATATATTATACATATAAGTATACACATTTACTCAAGGTGCCACTCATTGGGACTGAACACGGAACCATTTATTTGGGAAGTGAACTTCTTACCACACAGCCTTGCTTAAACCTATTTGACTCAAATTATAATAAAAATTTTGAAAATGTTAATGCGGTCAATAACATGTACAATTTAATGGCTTCCTAATTCCTGGTGTCTTGCACTTAGTCTGTTATTATTGAGCTTCCTATATATATATATATAGGAAGGGCATCCAGCTGTAGAAACTCTGCCAAATCAGACTGGAGCCTGGTGTTGCCATCCGGTTTCACCAGTCCTCAGTCAAATCGTCCAACCCATGCTAGCATGGAAAGCGGACGTTAAACGATGATGATGATGATGATGATATATATATATACAAATGACACTGTAGCCTACAAAAAGTTTATATGACCTAATTCTCGGCCAAATGACCCATATTAGTACATCACTAAACTATCCAACTATCTACATTTTTATCCTAGAATACCTTCATGTTTCTTCTATATTCTATCATTTCTCTCTCTCTCTCTCTCTATCTCTCTCTCTCTCTCTCTCTCTCTCTCTCTCTCTCTCTCT
>NC_068993.1:52334833-52341932 GCF_001194135.2 Octopus bimaculoides
AATAAGAATATTTTGGTGTAATTTGTGCATTAAATTTTTTTTTTTTTTCAAATATATATTAAAAATTGTATTTATTTATTGTGTTTTAGCCTATAAATACAAGCAATTTAAACTAGAGAATTTTTTTTATTTTTAAGTACTTACTTCCTGCAGTAAATAAAGCAAAGTTACCATGACTTTTACATTAAGAGTTTTTGTTAGTTTTTTTTTTTTTTGTTTATTTTACACATTTTTCAGAAATGTAGTTTTTTTAATATTTTCATAGGTTTTCTTTTTTTTGTGCAGCACCTAGCAACATCTTGCAGCTCATCAGTGTGTCACCATGTATTGTTATTTGGGAGTCACTTATCTAAATGGTTTAATAGTATCATGCTTATTTGCTTTTCTGTACACATCTATTAATTGAACAACTACGAGGATCTCTTATTGATCTCTCGTTGTTATTAAGGATTGCAAATTGTTTTCATTTTGTGTTGTTGCTGTTGTTGTTTCTTTTTGGTGTTTTCTTTTTCTGTCTGTTCTGCTGGATTGCTTTGGTAGGAAGTAATGAGTTAGCTTTCAGTTAAGATAATATTAAACTAAGATCGACTTTCTCTCTTTGCCGTTTGAAATCTAGTAGAGTAAATTGTAAGCACAAAAGGAGTTGTAATGATAAAGCTTGTTGTAAAGATCAAGTGTTACGTAGTTAAGGTGGAACAATAAAGCTAAACCAGTAATTTCGTTGCTATGAACAGCATTTCAATAAGCTGATGATGATTTCACTCGGACAACTCATATAAGCACTTCTACTTTACCCAAATTAATATTTACTTTTGTGTTATTTTCTCTCTGTCTATTAGTTATGGCTACAAATATACATGGTATTCAATAATAAATATTTTTACAGTAGCTGAGTACCTTAAGGAAAGTAGAAAATAAAACTGCTTCCTACTTAGATTCTCTTGCCTCTAAAAGCATATTGTGATTAGCATCTGGATTTGGACATTTTTGTCCTTGTAGAAAGGGATGAAGACAAAGAGATTGCACCCATTGGATTTTTGCAAAAATAGTAAGATCCTGAATGATTGCAAGTTGGCATATCTAGGAAAAACATAAACAGGAAAGGAATTTCAGAGGGTTAACATTCTGTAAAAGGACTGGGCATAATCGTTACAGTAGAGCTCGGGGGCAAGCAACAGTTGATAGTCACTGGTTTTTGTTCAATGCTTTCATGTGAGGATACAGAATCCAATGTAACCACATGTGAATTGTTGGCGATTTTTTTTTTCCTCCATCTTCCTTTTTGCCTTGGACTTTCCTCCGTCCCCTGTTTCTGACGAAGAGCTTTGCTCAAAATGTAAGACCACTTTTCTTTCCTTCCCTGAGCATCTGCTAATACTTTGCATGTACCACATCTTCACGTTTTTGTTTATTTTTCTTGTGTTTGTTCTTCATTTTTTGGGGATTTACTATATATATATATATATATATATATATATATATATATATATATATATATAGGAGAGTATTGTAGTTCGACACATATGTATATACATATACATATATATACATATATTCATACACACACACATACATGCATACACATATACATACATACATACATACTTTTAAAAATATTTTCAACTTTACATACTCATTCAGATGTTTGAGTGTATGCATATAAAAATTTATTCACATAAATATTTTTAAATATTTGGAACTTTATATACCCATACAAAATGTTTGGGTGTATGTGTATATAAATTTATTCACACTAATTTTTTTCTCGTACGTGATGAAACCACAGTGTTTATCATACAAGTGCAATTATTTAGTCAGTGAGTAAAGCTTGGGTTGTAATGTTGAGTTAGTTCAGTGTCTAGTTAGTAGTTTAGTTTTGATATATTTCCCATTCCTGTAATCAATCAATCTGTCAAAACTGCTACCTGTTGTCTCTAAAGTTATCTAACACTGAAATTTCAGTGTGAGTTAATAAACCTGAAATGTCTTAAAGGTACCTCTGTCTATAATGAGTATACTTTCTAGTGAAAGTAACCCAGAAGTGAATATGTAATATATTGCTCTAGTTTCTAATAGGTTTCATTAGTAACTGATTAAACAAAACCATACCAACTAAATTGTTACTTCACTTAATTCTTACTTTCACACATAATAGTTGCCTATTCATTCACCTAATTCTGTCCAGCAGCTTTTCCTAACAGAGTTATATTCCAAGATTATTAATTTTTCTCAATATAGTATGAAATTATCTCTTCCTCTCTCTATTCATCACTTCACAATTTTAATTGGAAACAACTGTGCGATTCAGCTCCTACTTTATATATATATATATATATATATATATATATATTTCTGAATAGATTAAAAATACTCTGGATATTTTACCTTGCTGTTATCCATCCATTATCACCACCGACAAAAGAAAAGCAAAAAAAAAAAAAAATTTTATAAGAATAAAATAAAATGATAAAGGAATTTATTAATTTCTAAGAGTTTCAATTTTATATCTACCATTACAGCAAGTTGGAAAACATTAATATATTTCACTAGATTAATTTGGTCATGGTAAATTGGTAAATATGATATTTACTCTCTTTTTCTCCCACTCTAACACATCATCATTTCATGTTCTTATATCCTTATAGTTTTAGGATTTACAAATATTGAATTCTTTTGATTATGTGGTATGATCAATACTTATTTGAAGAAGAATATAGTTGATTGAAATGCATGTTGTTCAATAAGAATGATAGGTAGAGTATACCTCGGTAAGATCTAAATTAACAACAGCTACCATTGAATTATTTGCATTTAAGAATCCAGTCCAGTATTTTATATTACAAAAATTCAATTAAATGTTATTATTGATACAGAGTCAATTTTTCTAATGCTAGGATATAGTTTATCGAATGTAGCATAATATATTACTGATACATATTTATCAACCCCTGTGAAATGAAGAATAAAATCTTCTAGGATAGGTTTGAACTCAGATCCATGAGATGTGTTCATTTAGTCTCTCACTCTCTCTACAGTTAGATACTGAGTGGATTTAAAATCAATGATCCCCTCCCTTCAAACAATAACCCTATTTTATCTTGTACTAAAGTTTTTGGGGTTTTTTTTTTTTTGCCAAACTGTAGAAAGCTTGAGGGCCGTCTCCACACCATTAAAGGTCCCCAAGCAAATAAATGTACTGGGTCCTGTACTGGCATTCCACTGGTTATGACAGTGAAGTTTCCAGTTGAACCGATCTACAGAACAGCCTGCTTTTGAAGTTAACATACATGTGGCTGAGCACTCCACAGATGCATGCACCCTTAACTTAGTTCTCAAGGAGATTCAGCATGACACAGAGTGTGACAAGGCTGGCCCTTTGAAATACAGGTACTGTTTGTTTTTGCCAGATGAGTGGACTGGAACAACTTGAAATAAAGTGTCTTGCTCAAGCACATGATGTGTCACCAGGAATTGAACTCCATAACCACTAAGTCATACACCTTCACACATTGGGTCCTCTATATTAACAGCAAACCACAGCTTATATAGATCAGAATTGGGTCCCTAAGTCTATAAGTTCCCTTGGCAACTCCTCAGTGTGCCCCATGCCTCAAGTCAACACTTAAGACAACAGTTTTTTTTTTTACCTTTGTGGTTTTCTGTGTGGCTTTCTCCTCTTTATCAGAATATCTTCTTTTATTTCTGATGCCTGTGAAGGACATTCTTATAGGATTCTTTTGTTTTATTTTTGGTTTGTTTATTTGTTTTAAGTTATTTGTTCTTTAATGTCGCATAAAAACAAACCCATCCTGTGAAAAATATTTAAAAAATTTCAGTTGTCTTTTTCTGGGATATGTTTAATGTGTATATTTTGTATTGTTGACAAAGAAATGTTTCTGTTTTATTTCATTGTCTTGCATAAAAAGAATTTGGAGCTAGTTCACCTTAGAGATTTCCTTCTTTGTTGACTTCTAGTGATCCATGCGGACAAAGTTTGAAATTCTATCGTGAGACACACAGATAAAAGATCTTTCAAAATATGCATTGTTCATTCTACAGCATTATGGACTGAAAATAGTGTAGGCATCACGTTCACATGGTAGAGGTGTTTCACGTTATTTCTGAAGCAGTGATTCAGCATATTTATTTCTTCTTGTTGGGTGGTGGATTATTCATTCCATGAACAGTGTATTGTGAAGTGAAGCTTAGATTATGTTTGACTGCATTTGTGGTATAAAAGGCACACACACACACACACACACACACACACACACACACACAACATAAATACAATGCGCATAAACACAAATATGTGTATGTATGTATGTATAGATATAGACACAGATAGATATAGAGATAGAAATACATTATATTTATAGATATGTGTATGGCATCCATCAGTTTTAACAGATTAGGAAGAACACTTATTGACAGGAGGAATATAGTTATTTTTTGTAATGTTTTATAATGTTTTTATATTCTTTCTTTTTATTCTGTCTATTTTATACCTCAGTTTGTAAACAATACCAGCATCAGTTACAGTTTTCTGGGAAACCAATTACAAGTTCACTTAATTTTTGATAAAGTGCTTTTAACTTGGTGGACTTCATTCAAAAACTATTGGATTTTCACCAACCTCTCATCTAGCACACAACCACTTCCCTCAGTTCTACAACCTCTCTCAATTAAGAGGTCCTTGTCTTGTGAGCTACTTGGCGACCCGGCAGTTGCCATTGCCTTGTAAAAAGCACCTGTGTCGGTGCCACATAAAATGCACCTGTACCAGTGTCATGTAAAGAACACCCAGTACATTCTGTAAAGTGATTGGTGTTAGGAAGGGTATCCAGCTGTAGAAACCAAGCCACAACAGATGACTGGATCCTAGTGCAGGTCTCCGGCTTGTCAGCTCCATTCAAACTGTCCAACCCATGCCAGTATGAAAAACATGTCAAATGATGATGATTATGTCCATTGCCAATATACATTGAAAGTCATGATTTGAGGAGGATTTAGTTGTTATTTCTTGCAGATTACATAATGGTGCAGAAGCTTCCTCTTTGGTTCATAACATATCTTCAGTTTTCATGTCAAGCAATTTTCTCAGGAAAAGAAATTCAAAATAAGAGTGGGAACCCATCATGGTTTGGCTTTCAGAACTCCTCATTAAAATATCCTTAAGGAATTATGAAGTCCAGGACTTATTCTTTATGATTGTAAGGTTGCTGTCATAAGCTGACAATTCATATCCCATGTTATAATCATTCTTTTCTAAAATCATTTCAACTTATGTTTCCATACCTATATATTTCATTTAGTTGTATCTGAGCGGTATTTAGTTACAACTCTTATGCATTCTGAGTTCACATCCTGGTATGGACATTTCCCGAGGCTAATAAAATATTAAAGTACCTGTCAATCTTTTCTTGTGGTGATTTAATTGACTGTATCCATCTCCCTATGCAAAGCTTGTTCCTGTGTATGAAATCAATATTTACATCTACAATTCATATATGGCAGCACAAATGATAATGCTACATGTAATAGTATCTTCTTTTTGATTTGTGAACATTTTACAGTCCTTGCATTATGATCAACTACTTCTGTCTTTTCATTAAATGCTTTGCAGTAGCCACTTGTATCTCTTAGATATGTTGCTTAGCCCTTGATTAAGCCTTGTCATGCAGACCACCAATCAATGCTATTTCATTTTGTTATTCCATCAATATTTTATCAAATTGCAAAGCTGTGATTTTTAGTTCATCCTTGATTTTCTTTAACATGCAACACAATTTCTTTTTTAAACAGTACCATATGAATCACAAAAACTGAACACATTCATAAACAAACTCATATTTACATACATATGTATGCATTATGTTCGATGAAGGTGAGCAAGCCAAAACTTTGAAGTTACTGTCAACCTTTTCCTTGTAAAAGTTAATGTGTGTGTGTGAGAGAGAAAGGGGAGGAGGGAGAGAGAGGGAGAGAGAGAGAGAGAGAGAGAGAGAGTGAGGGAGGGAGTGATATCTAGTTTCTGCAAAGGTCTTGTCTTCCAAATTCCAGTCATGAGGCTACAATAAAAGACACTTACCTAAGAGGCAATGCAGTGGGATTGAACCTGAAGCACATGGTGACCTTCTTAACCACACACCCATGTTTACAATATGATAGAATTTCTCAGTCTGTCTGTCTTTATAGTTTACATTGCTTTTGATTGCTCCATCCTGTCTCAAGTTATAACTTAAAGCATGTAAAACTCATTGTAGTCCACTGGACACTTTTTTTTTTGTAGGTATTCTTTTATTCTTTTACTTGCTTCACTCATTTGGCTGCAGCCATTCTGGAGCACTGTCTTGAAGGGTTTTTAGTCAAACAAATCAACCCCAGGACTTATTTCTTAAACCTAGTACTTATTCTATCAGTCTCTTTTGCTGAGCCGGTAAGTTATGAGGATGTAAACACACCAACACCAGTTGTCAAATGATGATGGGGGACAAACATGACCAAATGAGAGTAGCAAGAGTTTGTTTCTTTTGCATTGATGGCAATGCTGGTTGCTAACAATTGTGATTAATGCTTGTATTAATAATGTCATTCACCAGCGAAACAGAATCATCAGAGCGTTAAACCAAAAAAACATATTATTGCAGGCAGGACCAGATTTACTGATCTTGAGGTCATTGTTCACAATTCTAGATTTACTTGTTTTGAAGTGCCTTAAAGCTTCAAAATAGATCAAGGTTAAATCAAGTGTCATTCTTCATAGATACACTGTTGTCGTCGTTTAACTCCAGCTCAACCCTCATCAAGCAAACCTATGATCAAACAGCATTCTAGCTGTGACCACCCTGGCTTTTTATACATCATGTAATACTTCATGTAATACTTTATACAACTTTTTTTTCCATTTTTAAAGCAGTATATTTTCTTCTTCTTCTTCTTCTTCTTCTTCTTCTTCTTCTTCTTTTTCTTCTTCTTCTTCTTCTTCTTCTTCTTTTTCTTCTTCTTCTTCTTCTTTTTCTTCTTCTTCTTCTTCTTTTTTTTCTCCTTTTTCTGCTACTTCCTCTTCTACTCCTTCCTATTCCTCTGCTTCCTCTTC
>NC_068993.1:52342125-52353739 GCF_001194135.2 Octopus bimaculoides
CCTTTCTTTCCGCTTCTCCCCCTCCCCTTTCTACTGATCTTCATACTCCTCCCCATCTTCCTCCTCTTCTTCTCCCCTCCTTCCTCCTCATCTTCATCCTCGTTCCCATCTTCCTCTCCCTCCTCACTTTCCTCCTCTTCTTTATCCTCCTCTTCTTCTTCTTCATCTTCCTCTTCTTCTTCTACTACTTCCTCTTCTACTCCTTTCTATTCCTCTGCTTCCTCTTCTTCCTTCCCCTTCTGTCTCCTCTTCATCTTCCTCTCCTTCCCCTTCTCCCTCCTCTCCTTCCTCTTCATCTTCCTCCTCCCCATCTTCCTTTCCTTCTGCTTCTCCCTCCTCCCCTTTCTCCTCATCTTCATACGCCTCCCTGTCTTCCTCCTTCTCTTCTTTGAGTAGAAGGCAGTTGTGATTGTTTAGCCAAAGCTTAGTCTTCATCAAATGCATCTATGATCAAAACCTTTCTATCCATGATGATCTAGTCTTTCCATTTTTTTTTTTTTTGGTACTGGTGATGGTACCATATAAAAAGCACAGGGGCTGGTGCAACGTAAAAAGACCTGGTTCACTCTGTAAAGTGGTTAGCATTAAGAAGGGCATCCAGCTGTAGAAAGCAAATCAAAAACAGACTATGCAACCAAGTGCAGCTCCTAGCCTTGCTAGTTCCTGTCAAACCATACAACCCATGCCAGGTGGAAAATGGATGTTAAATGATGATGATGGTCATAATGATGAGGATGATGATGATGATGCTGATATACCAGTGACTACATTTATTCAATGTCATCATCATCATCATCATCATCGTCGTTTAACGTACACTTTCCATGCTAGCATAGGTTGGACAATTTGACTGAGGACTGGTGGACCAGGAGGCGACACTAGGCTCCAATCTGATTTGGAAGAGTTTCTACAGCTGGATGCCCTTCCTAACGCCAACCACTCCGAGAGTGTAGTGGGTGTTTTACGTGCCACCGGCACGAGGGCCAGTCAGGCGGTACTGGCGATGGCCATGCTCGAAATGGTGTATTTTACGTGCCACCTGCACAGGAGCCAGTCCATCGGCAATGATCTCGCTCGAATGTCTTTTCATGTGCCACTAGCACAAGTGCCAGGGAGGCGACGTTGGTAACGATCAACGGCCACGCTCGAAATGGTGTCTTTTTTTTTTTTTTTTTTTCCAAACAGCAAGGATTGATTTGAGGTAGATTTGGTTTCTAATTCTAGCAAGTTGTATGACAACAAAAATTTCCTTCATTAGCTCTGGCTTAAAAGTTACATATGTAAGAAATATTTAGACAAAACAAAAAGACAAAAGTATGTAAAATAATAGGCTGTGTGAATTTTGACCAAGTTATCATGTAAACACTATTCTACAAAAAATGGTAACAGTGCTAGTTAGAAGAATCTTTTGTATTTGGGTAAGCTGGTGGTTGTCAGTTATTTTCTCTGATTTATCCAACTACATCAATAACGACTGGAATTATTGTTGCTTTCATCTGCCGGAGGTTTGCTATTTGTATTATTTTTATTTCCAAACTAGGATACTTGGCTAATTTGTAACACTCTTTTGTAGAGATATAATTAGCATACAGTATTATCATATGCACTATTAAACATGTCTTGTTTTGTTTTTTGTTTAGTTTTTTTTTTTGTGTTTTTACATCTATAGCTAGACAATATCATAACTCTTCTTCTCGATTAGATTCATTATTTCACATTAATTATAACTGTTTGGTCGATGATGGTTGTGGGTAATGTAAGTTTTACTTTATCTTTTTGAGGGTTAATTTCAGAGCTATATTTGCAAGACTACCTGTAGTTGATATGAGACAAATTTTCTGACACACTTTGAAAAAAAAAAAAAAACTATTGCATTTCTTGACAAATCACATTTTCAATTTCCACATGAAATATACAGTGGGAGAGAGAGACAGAGCAAGAAAGATGGATTCATGTATATTTATATGTAACATGTTTCTTTGTTAATATAATGTACTTATCTTATTTGTCTTATATATGTAATTATATTTCAAGTTTTGCCTGTGTCTGTTCAAAAAATTACATTTATTTGTATGTGTTTCTGTTTGTGTGTGTGTACACAAACACATGCACAAGTACACATGGATACCAGTATGTACCTCTTCCAGACAGATGTAATTTTGAAGATATGCAACTTCTTGTTAAAGACATTCTATGAAATAGTAAGCGTACATTAGCACAAAGTTAAGTTTTTGTTTCAATTCTCTGTTGGAATGGCTGTAAATATAGCTTACACATTCTCTAACTTGTTTTGGAAAAGTTCTCCATGTTAGTTTAGTAGTGATATTTCACTGTACTCTACTATAGACTTTTTTTTCTTTTTTGGCATTAACATTTGTAGCTATATATTCTTCTAATACTACTTACTAAACCAGAGAGAGAGAGAGAGAAAGAGAGAGATCTTTATTTTGTAATGTACTGAAAGTGGAAAAAATTTCTCCAGTTTTCATCAAGTTATGAAATTTTAAAATTGTTTATTCTTATTATTCCTTATGAACTTCAATGAATCTGTCAGAATTCTGTTTATATATATATATATATATGTGTGTATATATATATATATATGTGTGTATATATATATATATGTGTGTATATAGATAATAACAACAGATGGAGCAAAACACATGTCGATGAAAGTTCCTTTAATTCCTACATATATGTTTCGAAGCAAGTGAGGGCCATTTCACAAAAAAAGGGGGTAGCTGGAATTATCACTTGTTTCTCATCAGGTGATAATTCCAGCTACCCCCTTTTTTTTGGAAATGGCCCCTTTTTTTTTTGTGAAATGGCCCTCACTTGCTTCGAAACATATATGTAGGAATTAAAGGAACTTTCATCGACAAGCGTTTTGCTCCATCTGTTGTTATTATCCATATATTCTCAAAATGTATCACGTTAACTCAGTATATCAACCTGTAAAACAGCTGGGATATCTTGTTTTTTAGTGTAATTTTGCTACCCATGGTAACTATTAACGTATTCAAATTATCGAAAGTTTCAATAACTGAGATAATATTAATACACATAAAATAATATACAATATATGTATATATATATATATATATATATATATATATATATATATCATAAATATACAGGGATTAGCATTGAGTTGCTTCTCCAACATACTGAAAATTTAGAAATAGCAGTCAAAGAACTACTGATTCTAAACTACAAATTTTTCTCTAAATTTTTCTCCGGTTTTTTGCTCTATGTGTGCCATAAATATCGCCATCCATTTAGAGAAAAATTTGTAGTTTAGAATCAGTAGTTCTTTGACTGCTATTTCTAAATTTTCAGTATGTTGGAGAAGCAACTCAATGCTAATCCCTGTATATTTATGATGATAAATGGTTTTACCGATAAAGGTTTTTTCATACTGAACTACTTGGCAAAATTGTTAATTATTAATTCTATTATTAATTGATGATTCCCTGCCCTTATTCTTGTATATATATATATATATATATATATATATACATGCTTCCTAATTGTTCTTTTAGCATCAGAATTTACCTTTCAGTAATTAGGAAGCACTTTTTTTTTTTTACGTTTTACCTATGTGCTAGTTAAATATTCCTCTGAAATGTAATCTCTAAAAGCCCATTTGCTCCTTCTTGCTTTAATCTCTTTCTGTTAAAACACCAAAAATATTATTTGTTCTAGAGATGTTGTCTGAAATGTTATAAATAGTAACTGAATTTGTTATTTGTTTTCCATGTTAATTCGCACCTGTTCTTCAGTTTATCATATCATCACGATAAATCATTAAATAAGCTTGTAGCGTCTTCAATCTGTGCTCATTTTACCTTACACTAATATTCTAATAAGCAAGGAAATTGCTGGGATGTTCTTTTGCTTTGTTGCTTTAGTTACATTTTGGTAGCTCTTCTGTTTACATTCTGAGAGAAGAGATTTTGATTATCCATTATATCCTACAGAGAATGTAGGACACAGTTTTGTTCTTAATGCAAGTAATTTTATTTTGAAGATGTAATACACTCATCATAGGTTTTTAGCTAATGGAAATGGTACTTTCTACTCTACCCCTAATACCATCAAGATAAAGTAGTGGGCTTTCCCTAACTAAATTTTACCTTCTAACCATTTTTGTTAACTTAAATGAGTTTTGCATCCACACAAACTTACTTCCTTAATTCAGAAGCAGACTTTATACTACCCTTTCCAGTTGAAACATTATCTTTATAACAAGGTCTAAATTCTGTTAAGTTCCAAATTCTCTACAGTTAAACCTCCAGTCATATCAACTAGAGTTCTCTAGTTGATATATTGACTAGAGACACTCCAGTCAATATATGAGCTCAATTTCTGTAGAATGTAAAAATAGCTTACTCAAACTATTTTGAAAACCACTCCATGCACAATTGCAGAACATGTTCGATTGTTTGCTTGTCCACTGGTTAATAGGCAGACAGAGCACTGATATCTTCTAAATAATAACATCAAAATGTTTGAAGTAAACTGTAGTTTATTATCTGACACCAGTTCCTAGACCAACCGATAATTTGTCAGGTAGTTACTAAGCCTTGTAATAATGGTAACAATTGACATTGTATGCTTGCTAAGAATACGCATCCATGATAGTCAACATGATGAAGCTCCTGACATAATCTACACTATCAATATATATCCATTTCATTACTTTCGTAGGTAGTAAGTGTGTACCTCTACTCTTGGTATATTTCTCGCCAAAAATTTAGATATAATGGACAGGTTTTACAACACCTCACTACACTATCGTCAAAGCCAGGTCATCAAACGAATGACCTACTGAAAGCCTTCATTTTACTTATATCCAGGTGTCCCTCACGTAATTCATTCAAACAAAGACTGTTTAGAAGTTTCACCACCCAAATTTCCCATATCAGTATACAACCAACCATGGATATTTCATCTCCCTTATTTGCAAATGTGAAGGCGTGTGGCTTAGTGGTTAGGGTATTTGGCTCACGGTCATATGGGTTTAAGTTCAATTCCCAGCAATGCATTGTGTCCTTGAGCAAAACACTTTCTTTCACGTTGCTCCAGTCCACTCAGTTGTGCCTGTATTTCAAAGGACCAGCCTTGTCACATTCTGTCTCATACCAAATCTCCTTGAGAACTACATTAAGGGTACAACACGTGTCTGTGAAGTGCTCAGCCACTTGCCGATCAATTTTCACCTGCAGGCTGCTCCATTGATCAGATCAACTAGGACCCTTATCATCATAACCAGCAAAGAGCCAGTTGCAAATGAACAGAAGTCCTTGGTAACATCTTTTCTGAAACAATCTTCATCTAATCTCAAAATATCTTCAACTAAGATAGATTCATTGTCTGTAGATGTAGTAACTTTATCAGACATGATGCGTAAATCAGATACTTTGAATGCAAATGCTACTACTTCTTTCAAGATATTCTCTGTCTCAGCTTTCCAGATATCTAGTTATACAGTTTACTTATTAAGTTCAACCTTATTTCATATTATGATCAAAACCAGACAGTTTAGAAGGTAAACCAGTCTTTGATGCAAAAATTGTGCTTAATGGTTGTTATTTGTTACAAAAGTAAATTTATAAGTAAAGAGAAAATAGTAAAACTGTTTTATCCCACTGACAAGAAAAATGATATTGAGAACACTATGCACTAGTTGAGAATAATTTTGCTTCAGGGTGACTAATTTGACAGTGAGTGCCTAAACAATGGAAGAAATACAGCTACACCTTGTGACACACCACAATTGAGAACAGGCAATTTTGGGTTAAAGTGTAACAACAAAATCTTTTAAGATTCTTTAAATTGGTTGAATGCATCATGTTTATACCTTGTAGGTCACTTAAACTTCTGTAACTAAGTCAGAAACAAACCAGTATGTGGTTTAACTGCTTCTGAAAATTTAGAGAAGAATGTCATATAATAACCTAACAGACCTAGGTAAGATCTGTATTTCTTATCATCTTCAGGAAATTCAGTTTCCACAATACTCTCTACTTTACTGTGGACTGGTCTCTCACCAAACTCATCAATAATAAGTTCAAGATACTCTAATGAAGTAAGCATAAATTTATATTTGCCTTTGTTTAACTTTAAGTCATATTCATTAAGTTTTTGCAGCACTTTACTAGATGTTGGTTGTTCTTAACTGTAAAACCAGTAGTGATCAAGATATCCGCATAACGTATTCCAACACCTGTTAAGCTTTTCAATATGTTTCATAGCAGTTTTCAAATACACAAGTGCCATCTTAACACTGAAAGCTAAGAACTGTAAAACCCCTTATAGTTTACAAAATATTTAGAATTGTGACCAACCATCATCTGATCATAGTCTGCAAGCTAATCATGAATACTGAACAACTTACTACTTGATACCTTCAAAAGGATGTTACATTCACTCTGTTAGCGGGGGGGGGGCACATCTTGTAGATGATGGTTTATAATAGGTTTAACATTTTCAGATATTCTTTTCTGATTCTAAGTATGATATTTGTAACCCAGTCACTAAACTCTACTGGATCTGTAATGACTTCCTTCGTTAATCTAATTACAGTTCTACCAATTACCTAAGATCAAATGAAATTATGTAATTTTTTTTTCTAACAGCCCTGCTTCGACCTTTGAGGTTTAATTTCAGAGTGATACCTGTATGGGTTCCTAATCCAAGTTTAAATATGTCAGTAAGTCTCCAAATGCAAGATTTACATCAATACTTCTTACCTTAGCTATTCTTTCCACTTACAATGCAAAAAAATAATCTAAAGGTTCCCTCTGCATCCACCCCAAATCCAAAACAGCTTAATGGGTACAAGTCCACCCTTAAAATTGCACAAACTCTATCATCTGTCCACTACATGCAACAGATTCACCCATCAAATGATAAAAATATTTGATAGAGAGATTCTGTGGCACATGTTAGAATTTCTGATCATTGACAGTTAAGTACAAGAGTGGTTGAATATCCAATGTTCATTTTCACTTTCATTTAGTGTTGCGATGATATGAATATTTTTTATTTTTTATTGGCTGTCACCAGTATAACAATTTGGTTGAGTTGAGAGATGGGTGCAAGAACAAAAAGCCCATATGAAGTTCTAAATACAAAAATACCTATTTATATCTGTTTATGATTAAAGCAAAACAATGTTTGTTGTCACAACTAATGACAGAAAAGGAATGTTTATGCCAAGTTAGATAATTCAGTTTGTATGAGACATTGTTGGGTGAGTAATAACAGTGACCATTATCATGTGGTTCTAGCAGCTAGGTGATTTAAACCGTCATGACCATCATCATCCATTGGTTTCCATTGTTCTGGCCATACTCACAGCTGATCAGCTAAAAGCATCTGTCACCACTATCACTTAACAGAGGTGACATTTCTGTTTATAGTTAATGCTTCTGTCAAGAGAAAGGGCACGAAAAACAACTTGTTGATGACATCCTTTTCTACCTGAGATCCAAAGTGGTCAGTGTTTTGCTGATGTCATCAATAATTGAGTGAATCATTTTCAAGTTGATACAGTAATCTCTACCAGAGATCTGATTGCTCAGTGTTTTGCTGACATCATCAATCTCTAACAGAATACTGCTTATTAGAACTGTTGTGGCAGGGGAGTACAATACCCACTGACGAGAATAGATGGGACCCCTTCATGTAAATAGCAGCAGTCTGACGTAGTTGGCAGTTCGTAGTTGGCAGTTCGTAGTTTGGTCTTCGAAGTCCAAGTACACTTTACGGTTCAAGTTAGTGTGTTGGAAATATTGATTGTTGGTTCGTTACGTGTTTGTTACTGTCGCTGTTTCTATTTTGCATTGTTATATCACTGTTACAGTATATTCTTTATCTATCTCCAACACTATCAACTGTACTACGATATTGGGGGGAGGGGGTAAGAATATAACATCTGGCAACAAAGATTTTTTTGAAGTTCCTGTAGGTTATTTGACAATTTGTGCATCATACAAATTGTTAAATTATGGAGAACCTATTAGCTAATGAGTGAAACAAGTAAAAGATAAAACTCATTGCATTATGTTCTTAGCTATAGTAGTACCAGTAGGTCTTCATTCGTTTACTCGGTTAAAAACTATCATTCATTCATATCCTACTTCATGAATTCAGGTACTTGCTTTGACAGCTTGATTGTGTGGTTAGCATCTCTGAGTAGCCTCTCTCTTAATCTTTCAGTTTCTTAAATGTTTATTTTAAGGATAAAGGTCATGTTCTTTGGCCGGATTAGCTGTTCTTACCAAATATACTTTGGTCAAATACACCATTTTATTATTACATGTACTAAGGTGCCGAGCTGGCAAAATTGTTAGCATGCTGGGCGAAATGCTTAGCAGTATTTTGTTTGTTTTAACATTCTGAGTTCAAATCCCACCGTGGTCGACTTTGCCTTTCATCTTTTTGGGGTTGAGGAAATAAGTACCAATGGAGTACTGGGGTTGATGTGATCGACTTACCCCCCCCCTCCCCACAAATTTCAGGCCTTGTGCCTATAGTAGAAAGGATTATTACATTTACTACAGATGAAAATAATCATCAGTTTCAGCATTGTTCTTTATCAGACCAAATATGGTGATGGTATGTTGGCAGAGTTGTCAGAGCATCCAATGAAATACTTTGTATTCATTCTGGTTTCTTGTATTCTGAGTTCAAATCCTACTGAGGTCAACTCTGTTTTTCATATTTCTTGGGTCAATAAATGATGTTCCAATCTAAGTGTCGTGGACTGACAGAACTGTTAGTGTTGAATGGAATGTTTTGCGGTATTTGTTCCAGCTCTCTATGTTGCAAGTTCTAATCACACCATGGTCTACTTCGACGTTGAGCTTAATCTGTCACCTGGATTAGCACTGTTACCTGGATTAGCACTGTCACCTGGATTAGCGCCATTACCTGGTTATTGGGTGCCTTTAGCAAAGTTCTTAGACTAAGTAATTTAAAATAATGACTGGGAAATAGTTTTTCCAAGGATTTTCTCTGCATGATAAATATTGAGAGTTAACATACTCATTGTAATGAGTCAAAGAAGAATATTTTAATCAACTAAAATTATATTTATATTAAATAAAAAAAAATCATTAGCATTAATTAATAATTATTCTTGTCATAAAAGACAAGGGAAATAGCTCCAGCTTTCAAATTGATTTTAAATTTTCAGGAGACATGCTGTATTTTATATGGATTGATATTTTCATAATATAATATACTAGTGAGTGTGTGTGTGTGTGTGTGCATGCGTGCGTGCGTGTGTGTGTGTGTACATATATATATATATATATATATACAGACACACACACACACATATAATTCTTGTTTTGGAATGGTATATCTAAATGTATACACATAAAGCTATGAAAAAGACCTTGAAAATATTAGGTTGCTAAAGACCTTTTAAATAGAAAAAATGTGTTTCTAAAAAATAATTATTTCACATTCTCTTGAAAGTTTATAAAATTCTTATGACGTCAATGATACAAACATATATACACACACACATACACCTATATTATATATATATACACACACGCATACATACATATAAATATACATTTACTTTTATATATATATTTTTATATTTACACACACATACACACATATCTATGACTAAATGGAGGTTTAAATACCAATTTGTTTGATGTAAGATCTGTTCAGTAAAATAAAATGGAATCTATTTTTTTTTAATGCATAATGACCAAATTTCATAATATAAAAAATCTATATGGACATCACAGTATAAGACATCAAATATATCTAATCCTATCAAAGAATTAATGCTATCACCACTCAGTCATTCCAACTTTTTATTTTTCTATTTTTTATTTTAATGTGTCTCTTTGCAATATCAAAAGACACTGACAAATTATGTTTTACATTCAAATATCTTGTATTTTTATTATGAAATCAGCCAGTTTACAATGATCAACTCATACAGCTGAAAATCAATTTACCATGATGGAGCTATCTTCGAGTTCTGTTTTATTATTTTCTTTTTGTCTTTGAAGTTGTCTTTCTAATGAGCAGTAATCTTTGCAGCCCCAGTTCAAGCTACCTTTACTATCAGTGTAATTAACTTGCACAGCAGATAAACGAACAACTGTATCATGCTAATTGAGATATGTGGCTGGTGTGAGTTTTATAAATCCATTTATCAAACAGAAAGCTTCAATCATCAAAGCTTTTTCTTCTCTTTCAAACTATCACATGCATCAGAATTCAAAAAATAAAAATTATTTTCTTCAGCTGCATGTTAATGTGCGTCAATTTTATATGAGTCTCCGTGTGTATGCATGTATGTGTGTATGTATGAATGTGTTTCTGTGTGTGTGTGTGAATGGAAACACCTTCAAATTATTATATTTGTGCAAATACAGATATTTGTATTTGTCTGCAAGGTTTGTAATGCACATGTGTATAAATGACATGGCTGTTTTCATATGTGAAAATGGAAGGGATTTCCCAATATATGTTGAGATTCCTGTCACATTAAAAAGACAGTTATTTTGGAATTGGCCAATAATAAATGGAAAAGAAAAGAATTCCAAAGGACATTAACTGAGAGCTCTGTTTAGGGAAAATCCATTATATGCAAGGCTGGACAATGTATTCTGGCAATAACACATAGGAGTGAAGAGAGGTTTCCACAGGGTAGTAGTTACAGTCATTCAAAACTCAGCCCCAAGGAGGCAGTTATTTCAGGGGTTGTACGGTTTGACTGAGGACTGGTGAGCCAGAGGCTGTACCAGGCTCAATCTGATCTGGCAAAGTTCCTACAGCTGGATGCCCTTCCTAACGTCAACCACTCCGAGAGTGTAGTGGGTGCTTTTTATATGCCACCGGCATGATGGTCAGTCAGGCGGTTCCGGCAATGACCACGCTTAAAAGGAGTTTTTACATGCTACCTGCACAGGAGCCAGTCCGACAGCACTGGCAATGACCACCCTCGAATGTTGTTTTTCACATGCCACCAGCACATGTGCCGGTAAGGCAACACTAGCAACATTGCAATAATAAAGGCATAATTCTGGAACCCAACACAAAACTCTGACTACTCACAAATATCTTGGTATACACTGCTTAAGACAAAACCTTCCAAACAATTGTTATGGTTTCATGATATATATAAAATATCCTTCTGGAATATACTAACACTGCAAATGACAGAATAAACTAAGAAAGGAAAAAAATCCTAACCCTTACTACTCAAATGAAATTAACTAAAAACTGTGACTGTTTCAAAGATAACAATGCCGATACAATGCACAATATAAATAAAATTCAGCTTGAAGCAATGAAACAAGGAAATAACAAACAATATCTTCTTTGTTATTTTACAAAGAAAAGCAGAAAATTTGAAGGCATTTGTATTGAATATAAACCACAAAACATGCAGTAAAATCACTATACAAAGTAATTAGCAGCAACAACTGTTTGAACATAACACAATAACAACATAGAGAAACATACGCACCCTCTAGCAAGCAACCTCCAGCAAGCAACCTCCAGCAAGCAACCTCCAGCAAGCAACCTCCAGCAGGCAACCTCCAGCAAGCAACCTCCAGCAAGCAAC
>NC_068993.1:52353749-52357841 GCF_001194135.2 Octopus bimaculoides
TAGCAAGCAACCTCCAGCAAGCAACCTCCAGCAAGCAACCTCCAGCAAGCAACCTCCAGCAAGCAACCTCCAGCAAGCAACCTCCAGCAAGCAACACTTCTTTTGTAAAATACATTTCCAAAACCACTCACCAAAAACCATACAAAGAAGATCTTTTCCTTATTTTTATCTGTTCGGTGTTTATTCCAAACCACTCTCACAGTACCTTAATAAGGCATTTGGTCTAGCAACAAAAGCTACCGTTTTATGCTGACTTGCTTCTCCAGGTTCTGAGTTGCAAGCTCACTGACTTGTACCTGTTAGTGCATGTTGGCAATGCTAATTAATTAAAACTTCCTACCTAAAAACTACTAATTTAATGAAGTAGTTAAAAAAAAAAAAAATTAACTACAGAATATGTGGAGGCTGTTAAGAAACAACCAATTACATTGTTGTTGATTGTATAATCATAAGCACCAAAATAGAGTATATAAAATATATGGAAGAGACTCTGCAAGCAAATATGTGCCATACTTAGCAAGTGTACTTAGTAAACTGAGTAAATATGAAGCCACTGAAGGGTCCAGTCTTTGTTGAATTGTAGTAGCTTATGTGCCTCAGTGACACTGAGAGCTATATCAGTAGGATACAAGCTCCTGGTAGGGCCTCCCGTGTTGGACTGGGCAAAGGATATAGGCCAGACCAATATGAACCACAGCTTTTCAGAAATAAAAATAGGTTTGTGTTAGAGCCAATACCCCTACCTCGAAAAAAGCAAAGTTGCAGAAAGTAGTGATGACAATTGAAAACCAATGAGACCTGGCTGAGGAAGGCCTTAGAAAAACAACCCAGAGTTAAAAACAGTGGAGAAAAGTTATTGAAGGCATATGTTCCATAGGGAATGAAGGATTTCAGTAAGTAAATGCGAAGATGCATGGTGTTGTGATTTGGGTATTTGGCTTCCAATTATTAGGTTAGAAGTTTCATTCTTAGAGCAAGGCTATTCATTTCACTTTGCTTCAGTGCACTCATCTTAAAATGAACCCTACTAGCAACTAGGCAGTAGGGTTGACTCTTGAATGAACTCGCACCCCATTCAGGGAGGAATCTTGTACTTTCAGTCTCTTAAATGCAAAGGAAATTGAGATAAACTCTGAATTCAGGAGCCTTCTAAGCTCAAGACAGACTTTTTATTCTTTAGAAGTGGATAATACCAAAAATCTTATTCATGCTGTTTGTTATAACTATTGATAACAAACATATGTTTTTCCCTACATATGTTTTTCTTTTTGTATTTTTCATGCTCCTATACTTAACAACGTTTCTTCCATCTCCTTATATTCTGTGTTTAAATTCTGCTCAGGACAACTTTTTCATTCATCCTTTTGAGATTGATTAAATAAGTACCAGTTGAACTCTAGGGACCAATGTAATCAACTTACATGTATCCCTAAAATTTCTGGCCTTGTGCCAAAATTTTAAGGCTCTATTCTATCTTTTATTCATCCTTTTACTTGTCATTTGACTGTGGCCATGCTAGAGTACTGCCTTGAAGGACTTTTCTTAAATGAATCGAGCCCAGTCCTTACTTTTTAAAGTCTGGTACTTATTCTATCAGTCTCTTTTGCTGAACCACTAAGTTACAGAGACATAAACACCAGATGCCAAGCTGTGGTGAGGAAACAAATACAGACACAAAGACACTCACACACACACACACACACACACACACACACACATATGATGGGCTATTTTCAGTTTCTGTCTACCAAATCCACTCACAAGGCTTTGATTAGCCCAAGGCTATACTTGCCCAAAAGACACTTGTCCAAGATGGTACACAGTAGGACTGAACCCAGAACCATGTCGTTGGGAAGCAAACTTCTTATCACACCGCCAAGCCTGCACCTATTAGGTACTTACTTAATTGTGGCTCAGTGGTTAGGGTATTCGGCTCACAATCATAAGGTTGTGAGTTCAATTCTCAGCCGTGCATTGTGTCCTTGAGCAAGACACTTTCTTTCACGTTGCTCTAGTTCACTCAGCTGGAAAAAATGAAGTGTACCTGTATTTCAAAAAAGGGCCAGCCTAGTCAAGCTGAATTTCCCTGAGAACTACGTTAAGGATATGCATGTCTGTGGAGTGCTCAGCCGCTTAAATGTTAATTTCACGAGCAGGCTGTTCCATTGACTGGATCAACTAGAACCATCATCACTGTAATCAACAGAGTGCAATTTAACCATAATTATGGTCTTAGTTTGGCCATAATTATTTTTCAGTAATTTTATATTTGTGTGCATCATCTCCTTCTGGTTACATCAGATTGATTGTGGTGTATTCTAAAACCTTGTTTTTGCTATCTCTGTTCCTTTGCTCATTTAATTTCTAAATTATAATATTGAAATCATTAATTACTGAGACAGTTACAACATTTGTACAGTTTCATTGTTGTTGTGATTAGTTCTGTTCTTCATGTACATACAGTATTTTAATGCACCTGTGGTATTCTTTTATATTTATAGTTTCCATTTGTCCATGCTTCACTTCTTCCTGAGTATCTATTCCCATCGCTTTGATATTTATTTATTATACATCACAATTTGTGAACATTGCCATCATTGATTACAGATTTCAAATAGACTGATCACTGTTTTCATTCTATTACTGACAGCATGAGTGATTTGATGCTGAACAACTTTCTCAAGGGACTTCATTTGTGAAGCTCTGGTTTTACAGTTAATTTTTTTTTTTTTTCCATGGTTCACATTAGTGAAAGGAATGCACACACACACAAATACACACATATCTGCAAACACACACACACAAATACACACACACACACACACACACAAATACACACATGTATATATGACATCAGTTTCAGTATGTATGTATTTGCTGCTAATTTCAGTTTATACTACAGCTGTTCAAAACCAGTTCTTTAAGGCCAGAGATAGAGTTTTGTTCTTATATTTTTTCTTTTACTTGTTCAGTCATGTGACTGTGGCCATGCTGGAGCACTGCCTTTAGTCGAACAAATCCACCCCAGGACTTATTCTTTGTAAGCCTAATACTTAGTACTTATTCTATCGATCTCTTTTGCCGAACTGCTAAGTTACGGGGACATAAACACACCAGTATCAGTTGTCGAGTGATGGTAGGGGGACAAACACAGACACACACACAGATACACACATACACATGCACACACACACACACACACGACGGGCTTCTTTCAGTTTCTGTCTACCAAATCCACCCACAAGGCTTTGGTCAGCTCGAGGCTATAGCAGAAGACACTCACCCACGGTGCCACACAGTGGGACTGAACCTGGAACCATGTGGTTGGGAAGTAAGCTTTTTACCACACAGCCATGTTGTGCCTATGGTGAAAGAGTACAGTAGGGTTTGGCAACATCCCCTGCCGGAGCCTCATGGAGCTTTAGGTTTTATGCTCAATAAACACTCACAACGTCCGGTCTAGGAATTGAAACCATAATCCTACAACCGTGAGTCCACTGTCCTAATCTTCTTATTTCATTTTATATTTGAATATAGAGCATCCAGTTTGTGAAAGAACTGGCCATGTAAAGCCATGCTTTTATGGTTGTTTACTGCAATTGACATATGTACTATCATGTGTCCATTTTTACTGGTAGTTTACATTTCGGTAGGTCTTTGCTGCTTGAATTCTATCATCATCATCATCATCATCATCATCATCATCAACCACCATCATCATCATCATATTATTATTATTTTGTCTGGCGCTACGTTCTGAGTTCAAATTCCACCAAGGTCATCTTAGCCTTTCATTCTTTCGGAGTCGATTAAATAAGTACCAGTTACGTACTGGAGTCGATGTAATCGACTTAATCCCTTCCCCCAAATTTGAGGCCTTGTGCTTCCAGTAGAAAAGATTATTATTATTATTATTATTATTATTATTATTATTATTATTATCATTATTATTATTATTATTATTATTATTATTATTATTATTATTATTATTATTATTATTATTATAATTATTATCATTATTATTATTATTATTATTATTATTATTATTATTATTATTATTATTATTATTATTATTATTATTATTATTATTAT
>NC_068993.1:52360423-52367015 GCF_001194135.2 Octopus bimaculoides
TATTTAAAAAAAGCATTTCTATTTACAATTTTTATTTTAAAAATGTGAAGGAAGTATTATGAAAATACTAATTGTTTTACAACTCATACTCCACAAATAGAATTAAATTTATCTCCTTTTCGCAGTTTCTTTTTCTTTCCATCTTACCATTATATATTTTTTTTCTTTTTACAGTCTTTCTATCTTTCTTTTCTTTTGTCACATTTTCCTTTGTTATTCCCATGACATGCGACTGCTGTTTTAACTCTGTGTGTGTATGTGTGTGTGTATGTGTTAACTTGAAGAATATGTAAGAAATTCTTCCTATACATGTTTTGTTTCTCAACTGCAAAGCTTACAATGTTTAAATATTTTTTTTTAATCAGGTGAGTTGATTCTGTTTGAATACACTATTTCTGCTGTCTGCGTAGATTATTGCAGAATTTGCTATTCCACCTGCCCTCCCTCCCCTCCCCCGCCCACCAACTAAATACTTCCCTTCTGACTTGCTCAACAATTGTCTCCGAAGCAAATTGACAGTATCAGTGTGCACGTGTGTGTGTATTCATGAGTGTGTGTGTGTAAGTTTATGTATGTGTCTGTGTACATACATGTGTTTATGTGCATGTATGCCTTTGCATATATATTTGTGGTTGTATGTAAAGTGTATATCGTTATGCATGTGTGTGCATGTGTATGTATATGTATGCGTGTGCATATATATGCATATGTGTGTATCTGTGTGTGAGTGTGTAAGTTTATGTATGTGTCTGCGGATATACATGTATTTTGTGTGTGTATGTCTTTCCTTATATATTTATGGTTGCATGTAAAGTGTATACGTTTATGTGTGTGCATGTGTATATATATATATGTATGTGTATGTGTGATCGCATAACAGTCTATGTGCCATTAACATCTGCTTTTTCAATGTTGCATAGATTATATAAACGCCACACACTTTAACCAATATTCACTTCTTATAACAAAGAATTTGCAGTTGTATAATGAATAGCACCAAAATGTTGATGTAGCTGCAGCCACTATTCCGTGTAGATAGCTTTATATTTCATGCTATATAACGACATAACAGTTCCCTTGCATATATTATTGAATGATTGTGACATGTAGCTGTATGGCGTGCTATAGCCTTGTTGCATGGTGTGTTTAGCTGCTTAGCATGCCATCTAACTACTATGTTCATTTAAAGGCCAATTAACTATTAATAATATCATTTCTACATCATGTTGATGAAGATTAGTCAGCAATTGGAGAACTACTCTACAGAAGAGATGCATCAGTAAAAATACATGCATATGTACTGCCTCTTCATACATGCATAATTACATACACACCAATGTGTGCACAGATACATTATCAGTATAAACACAAACACCTACATAGACGAGTACAGATACACGTACAGTTTTGTCATATAATATAGATGTGTGATGTATCTTTGTATTTGTCTTGTTCACTTAAGGATAAGGGTCCGGCTACCGTATTTAAAATATTGTTTGTGTGTCCTATTAATATTCTGTTACATCAGAATCTATCAGTTTAAAACAGTCATTTATTATTATTATTATTATTATTATTATTATTATTATTATTATTATTATTATTATTATTAATGTTGTAGTTGTTATAATATTCCTAAAGGCATTGAGCTGCCAGAATTATTAGCATGTCAGGCAAAATGTTTAGAAGCATTTCCTCCGGCTCTTTGAATTTTGAATTCAGATCTTGGCCAAGGTCAACTTTGCCTTTCATCCTTTTGCTGGAGATAAAATAAAATGACCTATTTCCCTCAAAATTGATGGCCTTGTACCTAAATTAGAAAGAATTATTGTAATATTTCTACTTAGATTAAACAGGCATGTTTGTGTAGTTAACAAGTTTGCTTCACAACTCCATGGTTTGGAGTTCAGTTTTGAAGCCATGAAATTGTGGCACCTTGAGCAAGTATTTTTTACCATAGCCTTGAGTTTACTAAAGACTAAAGTGTTTTTTTACCATAGCCTTGGGTTGACTAAAGACTTGGAAGTGAACTTTAGTTAGACAGAAATTTTGTGGAATCCCAGCAGAGATATGACTGAATTACATCAAACACCTAAGAGTGGCTCCTGTCACTAGGTCTTACCTGGAAGTATTCTGGCCAAGTCTCTGGTTTGAAGAAACTTCCATTCTTTTTACTACCAGTCTTTAAGATCCTGCAAAAAAGGTCATGGGTACTGGCTAAGCCATAAAAATATGAAGAAAATAAAATACAAAAAAAAATCTGTTCTGTGAGTGAATGATAAGCTATTCCTCTAAGACTATCATTTAGAGCAGTGGTTCCCAACATGGGTGGTGGAAAGAACAGGGGTGGGGTATGAAAAAAGTGTGGGTGATAAATGGGGTGGCAAAAGGGAGCAATGGATCTAAAAATAACAAAATAACAGATTAATGAGGTGAAGTTTTATTTGTGAAATTTAGTTGCTTTGACTTTGATGCAGAAAAAATGGCCTATGTTTGTGGTGGTAAGTAGGGGTGGAGTGCGAGGAATGTTGTCTGGGTGGCAACCTGTAAATCTTTGGGAACTACTGGTTTACAGTGTCTTGGATAAAAATTAATAACTTAAGTGCAAAATCTCATTTTAGGTAACTTTTTGATTATATTGACTCAGTGTTTGATAGGTAGTTATTTTGTTGTACATGGAAGGATGAAGGGAATATTATGGAAAATAGTGAGGGAGGATTCCAAAAATTCCATTATATGAAATCATGAAAATCAACAGGATAGAATAATAATAAAGATGATGATGATGATAATCACAATGATGTTGTCTGCTTTTGATACAGGCACAATGCCACAAATTTATGGGGAAGGATTAACACCAGAACTTGATTGGTACTTTATATTATTGACACTAGGAGAAGTGTGACTGATGAAGGGCCATTAAAAAACAGTGCAGAGAGGGATCTACGCAGAATATTGTGCAGCCTGCTCAATATAGTAGCCAACATCTACCGGAAATATGGTTACCTTTTCTAAAAAAGGACATACATGTCAAAACACCACTCTTGCACATGCACAAACACACATACACATGCACAAAGAGAGAGAGACAAACAAACAGAAAGACAGATACACACAGAGACAGAGAGGTGGAAGATTTCATTAAAATCAACTGCCATCTGACAAGGCCACATTTAAGTCAACAGTCATTTAAAAAAAAGGGGGGGGGAGTATTTGCACTGTTAAACCTGCAATCATTCATCTGTTCATTTAATGCCTGTTTTTGTCCCTGACAGGATTTTGTTTGGACATTTATTAGACACTACAGGAGTAACATGTAGAATAATGCAGAACATGTAGAACATGTAGAACAACGATTGTTCAATTTTTCTATTCCACAGGTTGTTGAAAATGCAACACAGCCTAACACGTTATCGACAAGGAATGCAAACGTCATATCAGCTGCAGTAACAAGCAAAGCTCACATACATCTGTGCACACATGCACACACACATGCACACACACACACATACACACACACACACACACACACACACAAGACATAAGGATCACTGTTAGAAAGCTAACTGAATGTTCTAAAAAGCATTTGCATAGCTAGCTTCGTGCCATACATCTACTCAAACAGCTTTGACTAAAATTACCCTATAACCATAACAGCAACAACAACAACACTAATAATTTTTACAATGTTTGCACAGAAATACTTCACAGTCTGCTGTAATGCTAGAGTACCTTCCATGTTATACCCCCCCCCCTTTTTTTTTAGCTGTCCTTATATTTGACTTGTCAAGTTAATATCAATTGGTACCCTCCTTAATGTCCAACAGCCATCACCACCAGTTCATGTAAAGTGGAGTTATCATTGAAATGCTGAGGGGTGCACAATCATCCCCTGAACATTTTATTATCATCCCACCCCCTTCATCACCATGCCAACCAGATCTTTTACAAACAGCACTATTTGTAGATGTTATTTTGAAAGCACTTGCAATAAAAAGTAATCATGCCATAGGTACAAGCAAGGTTGTGTGGTAAGAAATTTGCTTACCAACCGCATGGTTCTAGGTTCAGTCCCACTGTGTTGTGCCTTAGGCAAATTTCTTCTACTAAAGCCACTGACTGAATAAAGTCTTGTGAGTGGATTTGGTAGATGGAAACTGAAAGAAGCCCATTGTATCTATACATATATCTATGTGTATGTGTCTTCGTGTCTGTGATTGTCCCCTTCCCTCTACTGCCACTACTTGACAACTGGTGTTGGTGTATTTACATCCCTCTAACTTAGCAGTTCAGCACAAGCGGCTGATAGAATAAGTACCAGGCTTTGCAAATAAATAAATAAAGTATTGGGGGTCAATTCACTTGACTAAAATTCCTCAAGGTTGTGCTCCAGCTCCAGCATGGCCATAGTCTAATGACTGAAATAAGTAAAAAAAATTTTAGAAAAACGAAAAAAAAATGTGTGGCTGTGTGGTTAAGAAAGTTGCTTCTCAATCCTGTGGTTCTGGGTTCAATCTCACTATGCAACATCTTAGACAAACCTCTGGTTGACCAATATCTTTTGGGGAAAATTAGTCGATGGAAACTCTATAGAAGCCTGAAATGTGTGTGTACATCTGTCTGTCTAGCTATATTTGTGTTCATATCTATATTCATGTTCACACCAGTCTAAAAGTTGGTGTTGTTTTCCTTTAATCTCCCATAGCTTAACAGTCCAACATACAGATATCAATAAAAAATAGTACAGGGCTAAAATAATTATTGGGATTTGATATGACTGCCTAAAAATTCTTAAGCTTGTGTCCCAGCATGGTTTCCACCCATTAAGTAAAGCAGGTAAAAGAAAAGAAAGCAGAAGAGCTTGTGCTAAAATTATCCCGCATGTTCATGTGCACACACAGTTTCTCTGTCATTAAGTCTGATTTGTTGCCTCTTTAAAAGGATTTCAGACGTGGATTATTTTCCAAGTTAGAAAAGGAAAATTAATATCTCATTTGGAAGGAGTATTTTAATGTTTTTGAAAAATGTTTTAATATAAACTACTTGACATTCGACTTTGGGAAACTTTATAATATATTAACCGCAATCATCGTGATATAAGCTTGCATTAATTTTATTTATTGTATTTTTTTTTTTTACTGTTAATTACTTCATTATGGGGAATTTTAAGATTCTAAGCCCTCACAGAATTTAATTATTAATGATAGCAATTGTTTATCATGCAAAAATGTACCAGCTGACACTGAAATTATCATATGTAATGATTGGAAACTATTTTCTATTCCCTATCTACATTATCCAACTTGTATAATTCTATGATTCTTCATTCAAAAAGACGTAATTTATATGGCTCATTGACAAATTGCTTAATGTTAAAGGGACATTGTAATGCATAAAAGCAATGAAAGGGGTTATTAATAAACCTGAAGTGTATTCAGCAATAATGCTAGCTCTTAGCCAGCAGATATTCAATTTCTTATAATTAAAAATCATTCAATTATTCAGGATGATCCCTACTTCCCTTCTTAATCATTGATATCATAGAAACAGTGAAGTTGCAAACTTCAAATACCTGCAAAACAGACAAGGCTGAATAGTTAAAGTCGAATACTTTGAATTCCAATGGATTGAATTCAGTTCGAACAATGAAGAGAAGAGTCTCATATTTCAGACGATTCTGGTGTCAAAATGTTGCTATCTGATTTAGTTCAAAGTTTTAGATTCTAGGACAGGTTGATGCTTTATCTCATAAAATTAGTTTAAACATCCAGATGTATTACTCGTTGTGTCAAAAGAATGTTATGTTACAGTTCTTTGGAACTGATCTGAATCTCTTTTATTTCACATGATTACTGACCTTTTACAAATGAATATCTTATGTCTTTTTTCAATTGTTAGATTTCTGTTATGCTGAGACACTACTTCGAAGGGTTTAGACAAACAAATCACCCCACTCCCCAGTTTTTATTTTTTTAACCCTTTATGATTTAAACCGGGCATATCGGGCCCCCATATTTTATGTTTTATATTTAAACTGACCAGATTCAGTCTACCATACATATCATATTGAAATCTTGAAGCTGCGAGATAATGCATGATTAATTCAAACCAATGTGAATAAATAAGCAATATATTTCTCAAAGCAACGAAATGCTAAAGAGTTAAATCTGGTATTGTTCTATTGGTTTCTTATGTGAAACCACTTAAGTTATGGGGGCATAACCAAACCAACACTGATTGTCAAGTGATGATAGGGAACATGCACAAAGGCACACACACACACACACACACACATGTATATATGCAATGGGCTTCCACACAGTTTCTATCTACCAAATTCTCTCATAAAGCATTGGTTGGCCTGAGGCTTAGTGAAATTCATTTGCCCAAGGTGTCATGTAGTTACAAAGCAAGTTTCTTTACCACACAGGCATGCCTGTGTATGTGTTTGCTTACTATATTATTTGTATCTGTACCCTTTATATATTTTTCATTTATTTACTTATTCATCTCTATTTCTAATATTTCATCATTAGTATGTGCATGTGTGTCTTTTGTGTGTGTCTACATGGGTTTATGTCTATATATATAT
>NC_068993.1:52367420-52373501 GCF_001194135.2 Octopus bimaculoides
TCTTAATCACATAGCCTTGTAGGTATTTCTTGTCTATGTTTTCTATCTATAATGAATATTACATGTAACATGTCAAAGGTTATGGCTATTATTGTTCTTAAAGTTAGTTTATATTATTTCTATTTTGTCTTGTGGGTTCTTGTCTTTTGTATTTTTACTACTGTTTTAGCTACTTTCTACAGTTCTTTGTATCATTTTTGTCTTTCATAATATTGATATTATCATCTAGATTATTCAACATTTTATTTCGTATTTTTTTTTTGTCTTTGTTCACAGAATGCCTCAAATTCTGATGAATAGTCTGTCACTTCTTTTCAAGTTTTCAAGCCAAATCAATTTCAATTTTTTTTTTCTGTATGAAAGACATACACTTTATCTATTTCATTGATTTCAAGCCATGGCAAAGGTGCAAAAGCATCTCATATCTGTATTTTAAACTCTCAAGCTAGTTCTCTCTCTAAGGATAATTTTGTTCACATCATATTGTTTTTGCATTTTCCATCATTGACTTCTTCATATACTCTGTAATGTCTTATACACCCTATAGTGGTTTCAAATTTTGGCACAAGGTCAGTAAGTTCAGGAAAGGAGGTAAGTTGATTACATCAACCCCAGTACTCATCAGGTACTTATTTTATCAACCCTGAAAGGATAAAATGTAAAGTCAACCTTAGTGGAATTTGAACTCAAAACATAAAGACAGGTAAAATGCTGCCAAGCATTTTTCCCTGACATGCTAACAATTCTGCCAGCCAGCCACCTTAAATTATATATTCTGTATTGAGAAGGTATTTGAGGTGTATATCAGATATACAAAAAAAAAAGTAATAAAATAAACACTCTCTTCTAAGTTCTTTTTTTTTCTGATTTATTGTAATAAATTATATATTTGTTGGTTATTAAGATTTATGTTCATAACCTTGTAGTAACCTTGCATTTTTGTTAGTTATTAATCAAGCTTTGTGGCGTGGAGCTAAAAGAGGGAAAGTTATGGCAAGAAAGGAGAAATGTAGGTGTATAATATTATCACAATAATTCAAACTATTTGACAGTAACAAATAGTCTGTGTGCTTCTGTATGTATGTATGTATGTATATATATATATATATATATACAAGTTCTGATCAATAAGTATCTGAACTGTTACCATAGTAACAAAGCTAAAGCACTCAGAGTGAAGCTCCTTGACAAACATTGACTTTGAACTCTGCTATGCATGCACACTAAGATTTAATGTCCTAGCTCACTTCTGCTGTTTACAGCAGTGCTTGGAAGGAAGGTGTGTAGCACATGATCATTGCACTGAACATGACAGAGAAAGTTGCTCAGAGGCCTACGCAAAGTTGGAGAAAGTGTATGGAGAGGAGTGTATGAGCCACACACAAGTGTACGAGTGGTTCAGACATTTCCAAAATGGCCAAAAATATGTCAGCATTGACGAACATTCTGGGAGACCCACAACCAACAGAACTAAGAAAAACATTGCTTCCTTACTATGGTAACAGTCCAGATATTTATTGATCAGACCACATATATATAAGCATAGACACACACATATGTATAAATATATACACATTTATATATATATTTTTATATATACCTAGGCCTATTCCCCATTCTTTTAGTAGTGGGTAGCCACAACAAGACACACCAGGCATTCCATTCATTTTCCAGCTCAAAGAGGCATGCCCCATTCTATGCTCAGGTCAAGGCATAGAACACAGCCCCTTGTATCAACAGCAGGGCCTGACAGAATATGCTGGTTCACCCCTGCCGCATCATGCTGATTCCATACCCCTTTGAGCAACTTCAAATCCATTCATCCGTCCACAAACACTCTCCAAGCTCTCCTACCATTTCTAAACTCACTTGCCTCTCCCACTCCAACACCTCTAACCATCAAAGCTTTCCTCACTCAATCCATCCACACTAACTGAGGTCTGCCTCTGGTTCTGTTGCATACCACTTCTGCCTTTGTCACCCTCCTTACCATCTACTCCTCATCCATCCTCTCCATGTCGCCAAACCACCTCAACATTCATCCATCCATTTTGGTTGTTAGTTTTTCTCTCATTTATGCTCACCTCCACACCTCCTCATTCCTCATCCTGTCTATATACGTGTCACACCAACCATAGCCCTCAAACATCTCATCTCACACACATCTAGTCACTTCCTTTCCGCCTCTCTCAGTCTCCACATCTCTGCACTATATAACATTGTTGGCACAATCACACCCTCATACACACCTCTTTTCGCTTTCATACTTAACCTTTTATCTCTCAGCATACCTTTCACAACTCCAAATATCTAACTCCACTCCTTCACTTTATATCCCACTTCCTCAGCCAACACTCCATCTGCCATCTCATGTGATCCTAGATACTTAGAAACACTCACTTCCTCTAACATCGCACTATTTATACTCATGCCCATCCTACCAGCCATTCCATCTCTCGAACATCTCATCACCTTACTCTTAGCTACATTCACTTTCAGTTTCCTCCTCTCACACACTCTTCCAAACTCTACCACCAGTCTCCTCAGTTGCTCTACCGAATCTGCCACCAGTACTGTATCATCAGCAAACAACAACTGACTCACCTGCCATTTCTCTCCATTTTCTCCCAGGGCTCCCCTACCAAAGGTTCTAGCATTTACCACTCTCACCACACCATCCATATATAAATTAAACAACAACAGAGACATCACAGAACCCTGTCTTAAACCCACCTTCACATCAAACCACTCACTTACTTCACCACCCACTCTAACACATGCCCTACTTTATATATATATGTATAAATTTAGACATACATATATATATATATATGTGTGTATGTATACATACGTGTGTGTATGTATGTGTGTTTATATGTACATGTGTGAATTTTTGGTTTTTCACATGTATGCATGCATGCATATTTGGATGTAATGACCTCTTTAAAATATGTGCATTGTGATAACTAGTATTGTAATGAAAGTAGAAAAATTCCATGTGTACTCTTAGAAAATAATATTCTTAAAGAAAAAAAATTGAAGGAGAACAGCAAACATTAATTCATATTCTTATTTTTATAGATATCTGTTCTACTGCTCTATTCTCATTTCTCTCTTACACCAAATGTGTTCATTGACATCAAAATAACAACCTATGGAATGTAATTGTATGGTATTGAGTGTATTTTGGATATATGTATGTGTGTGTGTGTATATATATATATATATGTATGCTGTATATTTTACTGAAAAGCCAAGGGAAAATGGAAAAGAAATACATTTGAATGAAAAGTGCTAATGTGTTACCTGAAACATAATATTAATTTTTGTGAAGCTCTTCATTTCTTTGTTTCATTCATTATTGCATCTGCTTTTTTGTTACTAGCACGGTTGAAAAGAATACATGTTGTTGAAGCATTGTTTTATGGCTAGATGCCCTATTGACTGCTAACCCTTACCTGTTTGAAAGTACAGAGCTACTGGAATTATTGACAGCTCAATGACATCATAAAAAATTGACTATAGCTCATGCATTTTCCTATTTTTAATTCCAAACTGAATCATGTTGTACCAAACTTGATCGTTTTATCAACCACTCTAGTTAATAAAGAAAGCATCACTATTAAAGCTATTACATATTACTGAAGTTAGTAGGGATGTTATTTTGAGGTTTGGTAACAACAATTCTTCTCAAATCTCAGGAATCTTTCTCAGAATTCTTGGAGGAAATACAGGATAACAGTTTGGATATTGTGCCAATTACCATAGGAACAGTTGCCACTTTGATTTCTAAAACCTTTTCATCTCTCTGCCTAGTAATAGTAGCAGTATGGGGGCATGCACTGTAAAATCACATTGCTGCAGCCACCATTTGCTGGTGATTTCCTGCTCCTGGTGGACGACACCTTTGCACCACTCAGGCAACAACCCTCCAACCCAAAGGTTGGCTTGGATAGTTATTGCTGGTGAGGGTTTTACAAGGTCGGAGTGCAAATCTTACCTCAACCTCTTTTAGTCACCTTTTACAACATACACAGAAAACGTTGGATCTGTTCTTTGACAAGCCAGTCCCAAGCAGCCTAAGTCTTGATATTATTCCTTTGTAACACAGTATTATTATTATTATTATAATTATTATTATTATTATTATAATTATTATTATTATTATTATTATTATTATTACTATTATTATTATTATTATTATTATTATTAGTAGTAGTAGTAGTAGTAGTAGTAGTAGTAGTAGTAGTAGTAGTAGTAGTAGTAGTAGTAGTATTTACAGTGATGATCTTGTTAACACTGGGTCAATGTAATCTACTAGCCCCTCCCCACAAATTTCAGTCCTTGTGCCTATAGTAGAAAGGATTATTATTATTATTATCATTATTATTATTATTATTGTTATTTGTTCTGCGCTATCACACTCACGCTTTATTACCATTCACCATTCTGTGATTAATTTTTTCTATTTTTCTTTCATTCCCTTTTTTTAATATTTCTTTCTCTCTCGGCTCTCTACAGCTATTATCTGACATCATGTCTCCTATGTCTTTTTGATCTTATGGCAGTGGGCAAGTCCATTGTCAAACACACGTGCACACACACATACACCACACAAACACACTCACACACATACGCACACACTACATACGCACATGTACACACACACATACACACATACTCTTTCATCTAAGAATATTTTTTTCTACTATCTTTTATCTTTTTTCTTTTTTTTTTTGCTTGTTTCTGTCATTAAAGTGTGGACATGCTGGGGCACCACCTTGAAGAATTTTAGCCAAACGAATTGACCCAGTACCTATATCTTTTTAAGCGTGGTATTATTGTATTAGTCTCTTTTGCTGAACCACTAAGGTTCAGGGACATAAACACATCAACGCTGATTGTCAAGCAGTGGTGGAGGGAAAAAACGCAGACACACACACACACACACACACACACACACACACACATGATGAGCTTCTTTCAGTTTCCAGCTATTAGATTCACTCACATGGCTTTGGTCAGCCCAGGGCTGTAGTAGAAGACACTTTCCCAAGGTGCCATGCAACAGGACTGAACCTGGAACTATGTGGTTGGAAAGCAAACTTTTTACAACACTGCCATTTGTGCACTTACTAAACTAGTATTTCAGATATTGCCTCAGGTGTTCCATCCTATTTTTGGATATCTAAGAATACATTTATATATATATATATATATATCCTTCTTTTTATAAGATGGTAGGATAAGATTTCATAGAATTTGGCTGCTATTTCTTGCAGAGTAAGTGACTGCATAGAAGAGTCATCAGTGGCTCCTTCTCTTTCAATTAGTTCTCATAGCCATTGTAATGTCACCTAGATTGAAGACACAGGAAGAGTTAAATATGGTTGATGTGATTGGGTTTAATTCAGACTTCTAGAAGTAATATTTGGAGAGAAAATATAGATAGTAAGGTAGTTCTGAAGATAAGTAATTTACATTAGGAAATATTGAGCAAAATATAATTTAATATAGTGATGGGATGGTAAGGCACAATTCTCTAATTAAAAGAAGAAGAATAGGCATAACCAGTGGTGCATATATATTTATTATGCATGTGTATTTTTTTCAAGAGTATTACAAATGAGATGAGTCTGCAAATTCCAATAAACTTTTTTTATAGCTGGCTTAGTTTTTTTTTTTAACAGATACCATTAAGTCATGAATATATGTTGGTACAAGTAACCATTAACCAGCCACACACAATATAGCCCTTTAGCATTCAGATGACTTTGTCAAATGTAATGCTTATTTATTCACATTTTTAAAAAGTTAATCCTGTATTAAAATTAATCTTGTCGCTGTGAGATTTCAAAGATGTGATTGTATATTTTTAGAATGACATTGCAGGGTAGGTATGAGAGGCTGGGCCCAGCTAATTTGAACATAAAGCAGGTAAAATATTTGGGCCAGATATGGTCAGTTCCGATGCTAAAGGGTTAATGTTGCTATCAGCATCAGTTAGATCCTGTTAGGTGGGCCTGGCATCGATCACGTTCAGATTGTGCTTTTTACGTGCCACTAACACAGGAGCTAATC
>NC_068993.1:52373542-52375476 GCF_001194135.2 Octopus bimaculoides
GGGGGGGTATTGGCAACGGCCACATTCGGATGATGCTCTCTACATGCCAATGGCACAGGAGCCAATCAGGCAGCCCTGGCACCTATATATTTCAAATAAAATTACTAAATCACAAGAAACAAAAAGAACAGTACCATTAAGTTGTCTCCATCTGATTTTAATTGCTGTTTCAAACCATTTCATTTCAATCTTTCCAAATATATGATGTTTCAGTGCTCCATTTTCCTCATTTATAAATCTGAAATCTGTTACAAAAAAATCAATAATATCAATAAAATAAACTCCATATTTACAATAACTTCAATGTTAATAGGACCAACTCTGACCATCTTCAGTTGCTCCATTTCAGTAAATGACCTCTGTAGTGACAGTAGAGTTAAAAACCATCGATGCTGTATCAAAACTATGAGCTGTGTTGTGCTCTGCTGTGCTGAAACTGTGCTATCTTGATAGATGTAACAGTGACCTTCCATTATATTTGCCAGCAATGCTGTAATATGACATCACAGCTCTACCAACTGGGGAAAGACAGGAAATGCATAGATGAATAATTGACAATCAAAGAGATAATTTCCCCTTCACAGATCTAGGTAGGATCAAATTGCAAGACGATATACAGGTTTTCTCTCTCTCTCTCTCTCTATATATATATATATATATATATATATATATATATCTTCCTCTCACCTTCTCTCTTTCTCTTTCGCCCCTCTCTCTTTCTTTCATTTACTCGCTCTCATATTCACAGACCTTTCCCTTTTATACTTATGCAAACATACAAGGAACATTTCATTGACATAAAGCATCTCACGTGTGTGAGTGTGTATACCTGTGTCAGTGCGTATGTATATGTCTGTGTGTATGTGTGCATGTGTCTGTGTGTACATGTGTGTGTGTGTTTGCGCACACACGCATGTGTGTATGTGTGTTCACAAGAATCATTTATACATAACTGCAACGATCTTAAACCTTAAACATACATAACTTCATTTTATATGCACACACTCACATGCATATATATCCGCTAATATATAAATATTTACAATTTACACATACATCATCTCTGTTATTCCATTATTCCTTCAAACACATACATCCAACTATATATCTTCTACATACGCTTTCAAACATATACATACAAATGTCCACAGATACTCAAATGCTTTCTCACACCACATTCAAACATACATATTTCCTTACATATGTGTCCTCTCTTGCACATACATTTAACTATAGACATATACACTCAATCTAATCTTTTCACACATAATACACTCACCTAGTCTTATATTTGACACATACATATACACAACACATACACACATACACACAACCACCATTCACTATGAACATAATTATTTTTCCCATCATATGTTCCCCTTCATTCACACACTCACACCACCACCTCTATGTATATGTAAATATATATGCCTTAGGACCCAGACACTTGTGTGTGTGTGAGTGTGTGTATAGATAGATAAATATACACTTATATACTTTTGTGCATGTGTGTGTGTACATATATATATATATATATACACACACACATACACAGATGTATGTATGTATGTACAGAATATTTATTGTTGTACAATATAAATGAAGCATTATTTTGAAATATGAACTATTTCTATCTTCTCTTTGCAGGCAGTTTGTGATTACATAGGAGAGGAACAGAAAGGGACATTACAACTGATTGAAAATCAAGTAAGAACATATTCCTTTCACATGTGTGTGTATATATATATATATATATATATATATATCATTATTAATAAAATACAGGGTAGTAAAAAAATTTTAGAAATTTTATTTACCACCAGTGGCCTAGCAAGGGTAAAAAACAGTCAATAGACTAAGTATTATTCATTTAAAATACAGAGATGCCTGTAATAGGACATCTAACCCGCTAGAAATAGCAGCAAGACTACATA
>NC_068993.1:52375841-52377118 GCF_001194135.2 Octopus bimaculoides
TATTTAAGCATTTAATATCCGTGATGAAAAAGTACAATACACCTTAAGAAAGTGACAGGTCAAAATGATTTGCTTTCACATGTATGTATGCATGTTCTGTGTGTGTGAGTTGGAGTTGCATGCTTGAAAGGAAATCATTTAGTTTTGTTGCTTCCATTAAGCTATCATATATATATATATATATATATATATATATATATATGATGCAGATGTGCATTTATGTATACAAATATGTGTTTGTGTATGTGTACAATATATAGTATACATACATGTGTGTATATATATATATATATATATATATATATATATATATATACAATATATATAATGTGTGTGTGCGCTCGTGTGTATGTAAATATATATGTATATATATATAATTCTGACCTGCCTAACAAGAGGCTCCATTAGGGGCTTTGAAACTTGAAGTAGCACAGAATCTGAATTAAACTGTTTTGAACAATATGTATTTATATATATATATATATATATACATATATTTATATCATGTATACATGTAATATATATATTTAGATATATATGTATTTGTGTGTGTGTCTGTGTGTGTGTGTGTGTGTGCATGTATTTATGTATGTATGTATGTATGTGGTTTTGGTTTCTTGCATAGTACAAAATCATGTAAGTATTCGATACTGTTTTGTTACATAGTGTGAAGACTATGACATATATATATATTTATATTTCATGATATATCTTTATCGAAGTGTAAGGTAAATAGGGATTATATATTTTCTAGCCATAGTGCTATTGAATCAAGCTATCAGTCAACTAAACACTTGAGTGAACTTCTGCTGATGTGTAACCAACCTAAAAGCCGATTGAATAGAACAATAGTTTGAAAATATAATCCTTCTTTACCTTTGAGTGCAATAAACACATATATGTATCAGGTCATCCCATAAGTTCCGTCCGGATTTTGAATAAAGAAAACAAGTAATCAAATGTTCTATTTAATTGAAATTTAATCATCAATGTACTTTCCCTGATTATCTATGACTTCCTTCCATCTATTTACAAGCTTTTTAATCCCATCAATGTAAAACTCTTTTGGTTTCAAAGTGAAAAACTCTGAAATGTCAGTTTCAACCTCCTCCTGGCTTGTGGAAGTTAAGTCTCCCCTCCCATTGATTCTGTGAACTATGAAACAAATGGTAGTCAGAAGGAGCAACGTCAGGAGAATAAGGTGGATGAGGAATTTTTTCCTAACCAAGCTATTCGATCTTCTGTGATGTGATCTTTGCAGGGTGGGGTTGCACATT
>NC_068993.1:52377615-52385508 GCF_001194135.2 Octopus bimaculoides
ATCTCCACTTCTGAATATTGCAAACCATCTTCTGCAAGTTCTTTTATTCAAGCATTCTTTCCCATAAACTGAGTGTATGTTTCGAGTCGCTTCGGCCGCAGAGTTTCCTTTTTTTTTTACTCATAAATCATTATGTGCCTTAAATGCTCTTTGAATACTTCCATGCTAGAAAGGGTTTTAATCAAAGAAATTTTAATTCTATTATTCTGTAAAATAATATTTAATTAGTTTAAATGTACACAAATGCATAAAAATAATTTGTAATTCCATTAGACATTCTAAAATACTATTAAGTTTCATTCAATTTTAAAAAAGGTAAAATCGGACAGAACTTATGGGATAACCTGATATGTGTGTGTGTGTGTGTGTATGTATATATCCACACATATACATATATATATATCTGTGTGTATACGTGTTTGTATGTAGCTATGTGTACGTATGACACACACTCGCACACACACATACACACATATAAATATATATATATATACACACACATACATACATGCATACATATATATACATGCTTATGTACGGAAACTGAAAGAAGCCCGTCGTATATATATGTGTGTCTGTGTTCGTCCCCCCATCATCACTTGACAACCAATGTCGGTGTGTTTACATCCCCGTAACTTAGCGGTTTGGCAAAAAAGACCAATAAAATAAGCACTGGGGTCGATTTGTTCAACTAAAGGTGATGCTCCAACATGGCTGCAGTCAAATGACTGAAACAAGTGAAAGAATAAAAGAAGATATATACATATATATATATATATATATATATATATATATATACACATACATATGCATATGTATTTATATATATGTGTATGTATATTTATATATCTATATATATATGTGTGTGTGTGTATATACATACATACATATACACGCATACATATGCATATATAACTTTTACTTCAGTATAATGTAATCTTCACATTTTTCCTCAGAGATATATTAATACACACACACACACACACACACACACACACACACACATACATACACACAGTAACACCTTCAAACACTTTCTTTTCATAGCTACCTGTAATATTTCCCTCCAATTTAAACCCCAGTCATTTGCATCAAATTTTCCACATTATGTACAAATAAGTGTGTGTGTATATATATGTATGTGTGTGTAGATTATATAGGCAGTATTCAAATATCAGCTACTAATAGTTTCATGCTGTGGAAACACAATGATTCAGCAGATTTATATAACCTGCGTTGTGTCTCCCAAAAGTCCTTCATCATCAATACATGTATAGAGACTGAAAGAATGCTTGGAGGCACAAGGTACAATATTTAAATCCGCCAAATTATTTTGTTTTCACAGCATGAAACTATTAGTAGCTCATGTTTAAATACCATGTATATTAAATGATTTTTATCTTGAACTGGATGGAGTACTGTGTTTGTTGATCTTACATATAATGGAACTGTAAACTCTCTCTCTCTCTCTCTCTCTCTCTCTCTCTCTATATATATATATATATATATATATATATATATATATATATATATATGTACACATACATATACATATATACGTTGGAAATTTGAATGGTGACTGTTGGTACTGCCACCTACAGTTGCCTTCAGAGTAAGAGTGGGAGGGAAAGAGTGTGTACTAAGAAATAAAAGGGAAGGTTTATAATTTTAATTTTTTTTGCCTTATTATTATTAGGCGCAGGAGTGGCTGTGTGGTAAGTAGCTTGCTTACCAACCACATGGTTCCAGGTTCAGTCCCACTGTGTGGCACCTTGGGCAAGTGTCTTCTACTATAGCCTCGGGCCGACCAAAGCCTTGTGAGTGGATTTGGTTGACGGAAACTGAAAGAAGCCCGTCGTATATATGTATGTATATATGTATGTGTGTTTGTGTGTCTGTGTTTGTCCCCCTCCCCCCAACATCGCTTGACAACCGATGCTGGCGTGTTTACATCCCCGTAACTTAGCAGTTTGGCAAAAAGAGACCAATAGAATAAGTACTAGGCTTACAAAGAATAAGTCCTGGGGTCGATTTTCTCGACCTAAAGGTGGTGCTCCAGCATGGCCGCAGTCAAATGACTGAAACAAGTAAAAGAGTAAAAGAGAGTAAAGAAGTTTTTTTATTATGAGTGAGAGAACATATGCAATAATATTTCAATATAATTCATTTTTTTTTCCTCTCATTTTGCGTGTCCTCATAGCTGTAGATAACGTTATCTCACTCTGATTTGAGCTCTTTAATACAGCAAAACTTCAGACTTCATGAAAGTAGTTGGTCTATGTTCATTTAAAACATTTAGGAATCATATACAATCACTTACATGTATGTACGTATTGTCAGTTACTGATGAGGAGTGAATAATGCCATGGGTTTTGCAAACACTCTCAGAATGTTGAGAGATGTGTGAATGATGTTCTGTTTGAATATCCATAATTACAAAAGGATGCAGCTTTTGTGAAGAATGGTTTGTGAAAAGCGTTTAGTGTAGTATCTAATACCTAAAACACAGTTGGGACTCAATTGCAGAAGAAGTATACAGTTTGCTCATTCAGAGCAACAGAGATGCTTGAGATATCTATAAGAGAATTAGGGAGAAGAAGCAGTTCTAAATGACAGATATGTCTGTTGCATTTGATGTCTATTTCTGCTGTATGGTAATGTTTTGGATGAGGTCTAGGAGGCTTAGAGACATGTGCAGAATGACATTTATATAATATGTATGTTGTGTGTGTGTGTGTGTGTGGTTTATCTTGTACCTGAATGTACATCTAGATGTATAACTTCTAAGGAACAAATGATATAAACATGTGTTTATCAAAATTTCTTTGTGTGTGTATACATACATATATATATATATAAATATAAATGTGTGTATACATACATATATATATATAAATACAAACGTGTGTATGTGTACACACACACACACACACACACACACACACACATATATAGTCAATATTTCATATACTCAAAAAAAGAAGCTCACTCTAAAACATTGGAGCAGTAATATCAGCAATATATAGTTTTGTTTACAAAATTATCTGACCATAACATCTTCCTCCCTCCAGCCGTGGAGAGGTTGTGTGCCTTCAGCCATTTGAGTCTGACAAGTTGGCTACACAGCTAAATGATTTATAACTGGCACTCTGCCAGTTATGACAACGAGGATTCCAGTTGATCTGATCAACAGAACAGCCTGCTTGTGAAATTAATGTGCAAGTGGCTGAGCACTCCACAGACTCATGTATCGTTAACATTGTCCTCAGGGATATTCAGGATGACACAGAGTATGACAAGGCTGGCCCTTTGAAATACAGGTACTACTCATTTTTGCCAGCTGAGTGGACTGGAGCAACGGGAAATAAAGTGTCTTGCTCAAGACACAACACGTCTCTGTGAATTGAACTCATGACTTTACGATCATGAGCCAAATACCCTAACCACTAAGCCACACGATTTCACTAAATGCTTTACAGGTGTGAAACCAATGGTCACTCTACAACCAGCCATAACAATCAGTTCCCTAATATATATATATATATATATATTAGGACTTGATGGGGATACTGGGGTTGGTGGAACAGCTGGTAAGGGTAATGGAGTGCTGTGGTATGGGCATGTGTTGAGAAGGGATGAGGAGCAGGTTCTGAGGAAGGTGCTTGAGTTTGAGGTAAATGGACTGCAAAAGCAAGGCAGACCGAAGAAAACATGGAGGGACAGGCGGAGGAGGAGATTGAGAAGGTTGACTTGAGAAGGGAGGATGCCCCAAAACTGAGCAAGATGGTGTGAGGGCAGTTGCTATGGCATTGAGATAGATCCGGCCACCCCCGTTAATGGGGATAAAACTCATGTATTTGCATGTATGTAAATTTGTGCGTGTGTATGTGTGTGCATATCTATGCTTGTATGTTTCACTTGTGTATAGAATATGAAAAATGTTATATGATGGCATAAAACTAGTCTTCAAATGAAGTCTTTCGCAAGACCAAGGACCTCTGTGGCAAGTTATAGGTATTCCCTTATTCCTCATATTGTCAGAAATACAATCAACTTGTGATTGACCTATCACTGAAAACATTATTGCTCTACCAATTGCAATTTAAAATCAAATCCAAGTTACCAGTAACCCCTAAAACAAACTCTGTCCTCTAGGCATTATTCATATCCCAATATATTTCTGTCAACATATAAACACTGCTAACTTCTTGGTGTTCTTTATTTTTACAATATTTATTTACATTCCTCATAAATATTTACTGTTTTCTTAATTCATGAAATGATGAGATTCATGAATTAAAGAAAATGTTTTTAGTATCTTTATGAATATTTACTATTTTTAATTCATGAGAAATGAAATTTATGTTCTGGTAAGAGATTAATGTTTGTAGAAATGTTATTTTTAGTTCCATAAGATGTTTCCTAAACAATTATTTTCACTTCACCTATGAAACCAGAAGTATTGATGATGTGTATGAATTTGACATAAAAATGATGCTAGAAATCTGAAATGCCTCCTGGAAACATGCACATAAAACAATAATTCTTTTAAGAAAGAATATATCACGTAACTGTGTGGATAAGTAATTCACTTTACAGCCACATTGTCCAGTGTGAGATCCCATTGCATAGCATCTTACACGCAAGTGTCAACTCTTAGATATAACTTTTGTGAGATGAGTGGAAGCAGTAGTGAAAGTCAGTAACAGAGCCAGGCTATAGTAGAAGACACTTGCCCAAGGTGCCATGCAGTGGGACTGAACCCAGGACCATATGGTTGGTAAGCAAGCTACTTACCACACAGCCACTCCTGCGTATATATGTATATATATATATTTTAGTTTTATTTAAGTTCTTCTGAAGGGAGTTCAAGCCAATCACTAACGAAGCAACAAGACTTTTTTTAAATAACAGAGTTTCCGGTGTTTGTGAATATGTGGTTGAGTTCTTGCATTAGTTGAATTTTGGATGCATGCACCCAGGTATGTGCATCTATTCACTTAAAGAATCTCAGACAGAGAATCTTTGGAATGCCTCACACGTTTTCACCGTGCCACTAATAGATTGGATATGGAGAATCCACATCAGTTTCTTTCACTCTTTTGTTTGAAAAACCTAGTATTTGTAACTTTTTGTGTAGCTTGTGTGTATATATATGTAGAAGCACATGGCTTAGTGGTTAGGGTAATTAGCTTACAATCATGAGGCCGTGAGTTCAGTTCCTGGTGCCACATTGTCTTCAGCAATACACTTTATATCATGTTGTTCCAGTTCACTCAGATGGCAAGAATGAGTTGTACCTGTAATTCAAAGGGTCAGCCTTGTCACATTTGGTGTCATGCTGAATCTCCCTGAGAACTACGTTATGGGTATGCATGTCTGTGGAGTGCTCAGCCGCTTACCCATTAATTTCATGAGCAGGCTGTTCCGTTGATTGAATCAACTGGAACCCACATCCTCATACCTGACAGAGTGCCAGTTTAGTATACTCTTTTACTCTTTTACTTGTTTCAGTCATTTGACTGTAGCCATGCTGGAGCACCACCTTTAGTCAAGCAAATCGACCCCAGGACTTATTCTTTGTAAGCCTAGTACTTATTGTATGTGTATCTTTTGCCAAACCGCAAAGTTACGGGGACGTAAACACACCAACATCGGTTGTCAAGCGATGATGGCAGGACAAACACAGACACACAAACATACACACACACACATATCTACACACACACAAGCACACACATGTTTGTGTATTCTCTATCTAACAAAAGAAGAGCAAGTACTGGAAACATTGGATTCTTATATTTAAGGGATTACTTTGGCTGATATGGATTGCCTCCAGTTTTCTAGGATTTCCAATTTTTTCATATCTGTTCTAGTACTGTGCTATTGATTTCAAGTATTTTATGGAAGCCTTTGGCCATATTCTTGGATTTATTATTGTTTTTTTGTCTTTGTTCTTGAAGCAGTGCAAGTGTTTCCTTTGGAACTAAAAACCAAAGAATATTTGCTTTCAGATGCATTTATCAGATAGCTGAGCAATTTAGTCTCTTCACATCTGGTTTGATATTTCATCACATGGTATGATTGAAAATATGTTTACTCCTTAGAGAACTTTTCTGTATTGGAAATTGTTCTGCTGCTACCCAATCTATAGGATTTTGTGTGTATGTGTGTCCAACAAATGTAGTTTAGTTTACATGAGTGTCTTTTGCCCCTAATCTACACTTAATAAATATAAGTGGAACAACATGGCACTAAATTTGTCTGCATGAAACAAAGTAGGGACAAACATTTTAGTATAAATGTTAGCAACTTTTGTTCTAGTTAGTTACGTAACATTAGTTTATATTTCCAAAATAAACGAAATAGAGAGGGTGAGGAATTGTGACCACATCTCTCAGTTCCTCTCCCTCTCTCAGCTGAGACATCTTTTGTATCACAGGCCACTAGGTATACTGGTGCCACATAACAAGCATCTATGCTGGTGCCATGTAAAAAGTATCAGTGTCAGCATCACATAAAAAGCACCTGTGCAGACACTACATGATTATTTCTTTATTGCCTACAGGGGGCTAAACATAGAGGGGACAAACAAGGACAGACAAAGGGATTAAGTCGATTACATCGAGCTCAGTATGTAACTGGTATTTATTTAATCGACCCCTGAAAGGATAAAAGACAAAGTCAACCTCGGCGGAATTTGAACTCAGAACATAACAGCAGACGAAATACCGCTAAGCATTTTGCCCGGCATGCTAATGATTCGATGAGCTGGCAGTACCATTAGCATGCCAGGCAAAATGTTTATACATACATACACACACATACATATATACATACATACATATATACATACATAAATACATACACAATATATACACACACACATATCTATATACATATATACATATGGTGGTTGTCTACTCCTTATACAGAGTTTGACCACTTCCTGTACCTACACCTTAGCACCATCATGGCGCCTGATGTGGCTTTTTAAACCAGACATGTATATACACACATACATATATACATACACACAAACATACATATATACATACAAACATGCATATATACATATACACACATGCATATATACCTACACACATAAATACGAAGAGCTTTTGCACAGTTTCCGTCTACCAGATTCACTCACAAGACATTGTCAGCCCTGGACTATAGCAGAAGACACTTGCCTATGGTGCCACACAGTGAGATTGAACCAGGAAGCATGTGGCTGCAAAATGAATTTATGAACCTCTGTTTTTATCCCCAAAATATTATGTATCTCATGTAGTCTCACATATCCTCATTTTCAAATTTAAAACTATGACTTAATGGTAACTTGGCTTCTATTTCTAGCAGACCAAAATGATCATATATTTTCCAGTTCTCAGCCAATGTGATATTCCTAAGTATGAGAGTATATATATATATGTGTGTGTGTGCTATTTCTAAACTAATAGTCTTATACAATAGGCCACATAAGTTAATAATCCAGAAAATTCTATTCTTATTCTCATCAATGGATTTCTGGAAAAATCAATGAAGTTGAAAATCAAGGCTCTTTACTATTCATTGCTTTATTCTCAGTTATTTCTGAGTCCAAAGATCTGGTCAGTGCTAAATACAAAACCACCACCACCTCCTCTTCATCTTCCTCTTCCTCCTCCTCCTCCTCCTCTTCTTCTTCTTCTTCTTCTTCTTCTTCTTCTTCTTCTTCTTACTCCTCTGTTTTTTCTTTTTATTATTTTTTTACCCCTAGTCATCTTTCTTTTTAAAATCTTGTTTGTTCAGGATAATTCTACAAAATACGTAATATGTAACCAGATTAGGGACTTGAGATTCACCAGAAATTATTTCTACTCATTACACATTTTAACTAACTCTTATCTT
>NC_068993.1:52386192-52401013 GCF_001194135.2 Octopus bimaculoides
TGTGTGTGTGTGTGTGTGTGTGTGTGTGTGTGTGTGTGTGTGTGTGTGTGTGTGTGTGTGTATGTGCTTGTGCATGCATGTGTGAGCATATATTGGTGTTCTAAAATGTACGCTTGATGTAACACACACAAAGACATACATACCATTCTTGGAGGTCTAAATTGTCGTCAGAAAATCTCAATTCTTTAACTTTTGACATATCTACGATGAAAACAGAAAGCAATTAATTTATGCTGACTTTTAAGATATATTGATTTCAAATTTTGGCACAAGGCCAGCAATATCATGAGAGGTGCTAAGTCAATTAAATCAACCCCAGTACTTATTTTATCAACCCTGAAAGGATGAAAGGCAGAGTTGACCTCAGCAGAATATTAACCCAGACTATAAAGTCGGAAGAAAGCCCACAAAGCATTCTTTCCAGCATGCTAACGATTCTTATTTCTTTATTGCCCACAAGAGGCTAAACATAGAGGGGACAAACAAGGGCAGACAAAGGGATTAAGTCGATTACATCAACCCCAGTGCATAACTGGTACTTAAATTATCGACCCCAAAAGGATGAAAGGCAAAGTTGACCTCAGCAGAATTTGAACTCAGAATGTAACAGCAGAAGAAATACCGTTAAGCATTTCACCCGGCGTGATGACGATCCTGCCAGCTCACCACATGCTAACGATTCTGCCAGCCCACTGCCCTTACTTTTAAGACACATTAGTTTCAAATTTTGGAACAAGGCCAGCAATTTTGGGGGAGAGGATAAGCTGATTACATCAAACCCAGTGCTCAACTGGTACTTATTTTATTAACCCCAAAAGGATGAATGTCACCAACAGCAGATATGATGCAGTCATCACTGCGACACTGGTTCCCAGCCTAGTGTTTTTTCATGTTGGGAAAGAAATGATAGTCAGATGGGACCAAGTCAGAAGAATAGGGAAGCTGATCAAGTTGTTCAAAGTCACAGTCATGCACAGCAGCCATTGAAAGTAAGCACTTGTGTGTTGGAGCATTGTCCCGATGGAACAAAATGCTTTTGTCAGTTTTCCTGAGTGTTTGATCCTTATAGCCTTTTGTAACTACCTCCACAAGTTAGCATAGTATTGTCCATTGATGGCGTGGCCCTTTTGAATGTAGTCAATAAACACAATACCTGTTGCATCCCCAAAACTAAGGCAATCATCTTCCCTGCAGATGAAACAACCTTGGCCTACTTTGGAGCAGGTAAGAAGGAGTGTTTCTGTATGGAGAACGATGGAACTGCTTAGATGTATAACACATGAATAGACAAGAGAGAGAAAATAATGGTCATTGTTATCAGTTTTAGTGAGAATAACAGTTTGTTACAATGAACTTATACTGTCACTAACTTCATTCTTCCCAGAAGACTCTCAGTGATTCCATTTTGGATGCTGTCAGATGTGACTATAATATTATTATCATTATTATTATTATTATTATTATTTTGTACTATTTCAACATTGGTGCACCAATTTTTTTAAATGCCATTAGCATTTTTTTATTTACTGCTTACCTTACTCCAAATATTTACCTATATCTTTCTCATTTACTAATTTCCTTCATTTGATCCACAAGAGTTACAACCATTACATATTTTGTTTTATATTGGTTTTGGTTTGGAGGAAAAGGCTGTACCCATAAAGCTCACAGATCATCAGAGATCAATAAAATTAATCATGATTAATTTTACTTTTATAAAACTGTAAGTTGATGACTGCAGGAAAAACATGGGCAGAAAACTAATTCCAGAGAGGGAGAAAGACAGAGCTAACATACTTCATTTTCTCTCTTCAATTTATTTCATTTTACCCCTGACTTAGAATTTACCTATGAATTTTCAACTATTCTTTTAGTAGTGCTTATAACATTGATACATAGTTATTTTTATATTATTTTATAAATTTCTGGAAACTTTATGAGTGTTTGAGAAAAAAAAAATAGATGAAAAATAAAGAACGATTCTTAAGTGTCTTCTCCTATAACTTTGAGTTGACCAAAGACATGTGAGTGGATTTGGTTGATGGAAATTGAAAGAAGACTATCGTGTGCATGTGTCTGTGTGTCCCACAACTTGACAACCAGTGCTGGTTTGTCTATGTCCCTATAACCTAGCATTTGGCTAAAGAGATTGATAAAAATAAACACCAGACTTTAAAAAAAAATTAAGTACCTGTTTCTGTTTCAATTTGTTCAACTAAACCTTTGAATGTGGTACTCCAGTTTGGCTGCAATCCAGTGACTGAAGCAAGTAAAAGATAGAAGATAAAGATCTCCATCTGACATATATTTTAATTTCTTTTTTTTTTATATCACATAGTCAGCAAGGGAAGGGCAGCTCCTCTGCCCCTTTTTCCAAGACCTCAATGTTAAAAGGAAGGGAGAAAGCTATACTTGGAATGGAGATCTGACCCAAATTCTTACTAAATGCACCAAAGGGTAAGGTGGAGGTGTTAAACCAGGTTACGGATTAGCTTTAGGGAGCCATACACATTTCAACCACTTCTTTAAAATAGGTTGTGGGAAAAGAAAAAAAAGAAAAGACATTGAACTAAGATGATTTTAATGAGAAACATATTTTACATTTATCTCTATAGAAAAATGCTACTTATATCACCTTCTACTACTGAGATATTAGACATGAGATATTGATTTAAAAATCATGTCAAAATGATTTAATTAAAGAAAGTGCCTTTATAAGAAAAATAAATATTGATTTTTTTTTTTTTACTGTGCACAAGGCCAATTTTGAAAATAAGTTTTATGGCCAAGTACATTAGTCCTTAGAATACTACTAGTGATTATTTATGCTGGAGGGAAAATGGCAATGTTGATGCTATGGCCTAATCTGTTAATCTATCAGGATACCCATTATTAACCAATGTTTGTTTCATGCATAGGATTTCGTTATCTATAGCTTATTTAGCAGATGAAAATTTAAAAGCTCATCTCAGAAGAGATTTGATATCAGATAGAGAACAATACAAGAACAAATGCAACTTCTACTGATATAACTTCTGCAGCAACCACTAAAAATATACCAGCCACAAATATTGTGTGCTTATAGATTAAAATACACTCTGGTTGCAAAATGTATAACTAAGTCTTTTAAAAAGTTTCATAAAACAGAACACTATATTAACCATACCTGTGCACAAACTCTTAAATAGAACATAATACATTCTTTTCTACTCTAGGCACAAGGCCCGAAATTTTGGGGGAGGAGGCCAGTCAATTAGATTGACACCAGTATGAAACTGGTACTTAATTTATTGACCCCCAATAGGATGAAAGGCAAAGTCGACCGCAGCAGAATTTGAACTCAGAATGTAAAGACAGACGAAATACCACTAAGCATTTCACCCGGCATGCTAATGTTTCTTATTTCTTTATTGCCCTCAAGGGGCTAAACATAGAGGGGACAAACAAGGACAGACAAAGGGATTAAGTTGATTACATCGACCCCAGTGCATAACTGGTACTTAATTTATCAACCCTGAAAGGATGAAAGGCAAAGTCGACCTCAGCGGAATTTGAACTCAGAACGTAACAGCAGACAAAATACCGCTAATCATTTCACCCAGCATGCTAATGTTTCTGCCAGCTCACTGCCTTATAGAATATAATACATTACTGCAAGAATAATACTTCATTGGCACTAAGAAATAAAAGAACAAACCACAGGATGTACTTCACACAACCAATGTAATGTACAAATTTTAATGTAAATGTGAAAATTGGGACAGATTCTTACAGTGGACTCAGAAGTATGACATTTTCTTATTGGATGACTATGCATTTACGACAAGGAGCCATTGCAGCTCATTATAATGCAGTACATGAACTGTTATTGGAAAGACAAAGATCAAATACCAACATTATTATTTTATATAGAAATCCACAAAAAAAGAAGAAATGAGAGCAATCGTGGAAACTTTACTAATAGCAAAATACAAAAAGAAATTCATCATATGCAAAATATGACATGAAATATACTGGCACTTAACATCACCATCATCATCATCATTTTAATGTCCACTTTTTGATAATCACATGCGTCGGATGAACTTGTTGATGTGGATATTCTACAGCAAAATGCCCTTCCTGTTATGAATCTTCACCTAGAAATACGTGAGGTAATATTTCCTTCTGACAAGACAGCGAGCTGGTAGAAACATTAGCATGCTGGGCGAAATGCTTAGCAGTATTTCATCTGCTTTACATTCTGAGTTCAAGTTCCACTGAGGTCAACTTTACCTTTCATCCTTTCGGGGTCGATAAATTAAGTACCAGTTGCATACTGGAGTCGATCTAATTGACTGGGCCCCCTCCCCACAAATTTCGGGCCTTGTGCCTAGGGTAGAAAAGGATATTTCCTTGTGACACTTGTTAATAAATATCACATGATGTCAACACATGGAGACAGTAACTCACATTCTTTTATTCTTTTGTCTGTTTCAGTCATTTGACTGCGGCCATGCAGGAGCACTGCCTTCAGTCAACCACATCGACTCCAGGACTTATTCTTTGTAAGCGTAGTACTTATTCTATCGGTCTCTTTTGCCGAACTGCTAAGTTACGGCAATGTGGGGGGGGACAAACACACATATATATATATATATATATATATATATATATGACAGGCTTCTTTCAGTTTCCATCTGCCAAATCCACTCACAAGGCTTTGGTTGACCTGAGGCTATCGTAGAAGATACCTTCCCAAGGTACCACACAGTGGGACTGAACCCAGAACCACGTGGCTGGTAAGCAAGATACTTACCATAGAGCCACTCCTGTACCTTTTATCTTTCATCTTTTACATATCTTACTCTATAAGTGAGTCGAACAGTAGACTAGACCTTGCTAGGTTTGCATAAAAGGAGTAATATATTCCATTTGGTGCATGCAGTGTAAACTATGGATGCACAAAAAGTGTAGTGGGAGCACAAACAGGCAAACAGAAAAGACTTTTTATAAGGCAGATGTATATGAGCAGGCATAAGTAAAAGTACATGTAAAATAGATTCTTTTAATTGCCTGGTAAGTTTCTTTGGAAGTATTCAATAGCTTTTGTGACATAGTTTAATAAGCAGTGGTGGTAAGTGTCCAAAAAGTGTAATAGCTAGAATTATAATAGACTGGAAAATTTAAGGCTAGACACTACTTCTACTAATTATAAAGGATTTTTCTCTTGCAGTAAAGAACAGACTATATAATGCTTGTGTATAAAGCACAATGCTGTGTGGTAGAGATGTGAGTTCTGAGTGCAGAATATTTGCAAAAATTTAAAGAAAAATAGAGTGAGCATGCTCTGTTGGATGTGTAATGTTTATGTGTATGAAAGACAGCACAAGTAAGCTCAGGGAAAAGCTGGATACAAAAAGAATCAGGTGTAATGTGCAAGAAAGTAGGCTGCACTGGTATGATGCATATCACTCTGTTTCTTGCATTATACTTTCTCTTCTTTCATCTTCTTACCTTAGTTTTCCTTTTGTCATCACCCACCTTCTATTTATCCCATCAGTCACATCTTGAATGAATGGAGACAATTCAGAGTAGTAAGAACTCTTTAGACTTGCAAGCAGCAAGATAACCTCACCAATGTTGGTGCTATGAAAAATCATATCCACTACATTTTATAAGGTACTTTCAAAATGAACAATGACAATGCAGTATTAAAAGGGGACAAATGAACAATAACAATGCAGAGTTAAAAGGGGACAAATGAACAAAGACCATGCAGAATTAAAAGGGTTCTTTAGTCTTGCAGAGGAGATGACAAATTCTTTGATGCTAGCACCACAATAAATTACATCCAGTATATTTCATAAAGTGTTTGGTGTCAAGAAAGGAACTTAACCATAGACACCATTCCAGGTGTGATATGATTCCCAGCCTATCTAGACTGGTAATAATATCAAGCAAGTACTGACTCACCTGTCCAACCCATGATGGCATGAAAAGCAGACATAATCTGATGACGAATGAGGATATAATTAATTCATTAGATGAGAGACTATAGAACTTATAAATTATTCAAATGCAGGAGCCAATAGTTGAAAGCTAAATTGATACATAAAAACATCTAATCATAGCCTCATTTACTCACAGATTTAGGCAACCCTTCACACTAAACACTTAATCTAACAAATCTACATATTAATTTGGGCATAACGAAAGAACTTGCTCTTTATGTTAGCAATTAGATCTTCCAAATTGAATATGAATGGTATTTAACTAATCCTAATGGCATGTGTAGTAACTAAACTACCACAGAGTCACTCTGAATAGCCATAAAAATAAATGATAATTATTGGAGGTGTGTGGGGAGGGAGGATCCCAAAAGAAAACAGAATATCATAGATGAAAAAAAGCTAATGGAAAAATAATGTTGTAGTAGATTGTTCGAAGCTATATGAGGAATTTATATGATTTATGTCAATGAGGAAGAAAATATTAATTAATCTTTCTGAGCTCTGAGCAAAAACTACTCATTGTAAAATTGGTGTCTGAGTCAAAACATGTACCTCACTGTCCTTTAAATTGGTGAAAGTGCCATGTTGGTAAAAGTTGATAAGAAATATCTCAATAATAAGCTAGTTCCTTCCTGTGACTAATAAATACTTTTGAAGCAAAACAATTTCTTTGTAGACAGAATATGATGGTAATAATACCTAATTAAGACAGGAGATATATTCATATATATATGTGTGTGTGTGTGTATATATGTATGTATATGTGTGTGTGTGTGCATGCCGGGCAAAATACTTGGCAAAATACTTGGCAAAATACTTGGCAGTATTTCGTCTGTCTTTATGTTCTGAGTTCAAATTCTGCTGCGGTCGACTTTGCCTTTCATCCTATTGGGGGTCAATAAATTAAGTACCAGTTGCATACTGGGGTCGATCTAATCGATTAGCCCTCTCCCCAAAAAGTTCGGGCCTTGTGCCTAGAGTAGAAAAGGTATGTAAAAGCACCCATTGCACTCTCAGAGTGTTTGAAGTTAGGAAGGGCATCCAGCTGTAGAAACCATGCCAAATCAGACTAGAGTCTGGTGCAGCCTTCCAGCTTGCCGGACAATGGACATTAAATTATGATGATGATGATGATTTACATTTGTGTGTGTGTGTGTGTGTGTGTGCGTGCGTCTGCATTTAATAAAATGAATAAGAATGACTTTTCTTAAAATTTTTCCACTTTAATGAATAGATGTCTAGAAATTGTCTCTTTACAATTCATAGACAATACAATTTGTAAACATCACATCATTAAAGTGGAAAAAAATCATCAGAAAAGTCATTCTTATACATTTTTTTTTCGCTAAATATAGACTATTATACCACTGTGTGTTTGTGTGTGTGTACACTTCTCTAGACATCACATGATGCCTGTAAATGACCATCGCTGTCATACAAGTGATATTTCTTGCTTCCAGTCTTCCATGAAAAAGTATGTCTGGCCATGAGTAAATATTACTTTTAGGAAATAGGTGAGGGTTGACAACAAGAAGGGCATCCATCCATACAAAATTATGTCTATATGCATAGAAATGTGTATTTATATATATATGTATATATATATATATATATATATATATATATATTATTTAAAAGAGTTCCAACTCTGTCTGTTTTTTTATGTTTTATTTATATTCTTATAAAATTAATGTGGGATATAGAATATGGAATATATAATATAAATAGTAAAATGAAATGAAGTATTGAATGTCTTATTGAATATATGAAATATTGAGTATTAAATATATAAAGGCTAGTATACTTTCATGCCTCATAGCATTCATCAAGGCCCCGTATGACAGATATATATATATATATATATATATATACATGTTGACACATATATTTCATTAAATGATGTTTGTTTTTCCAGTTATAAAATATAGAATTAAAAAAAAAAAAACATGATTATTAACTGAAAAAAAATGATTCACTTTTAGTGTTGAGTCAGATGTTATGAATAAACTTTTGGCAGTGATCAGATATTATCGAGTTCTCTGCTTGGACTCTTACTATCATGTTCCAAACTTAACCTTGCATTGAAAAACCCATCTATTAAAAACAATATAAACAGAAGCCAATCCAGTTTTATGATGCCAACTACTGGTGGAACATTGAAGTCAATTTCAATAAGACTAATGATGGACTCTCTCGTTAAAGACGACATATGTATGTTCAGCTTTTGCTGAGTGATCTGCACAAATGATTTGTCTATTGTGAGTAAATGTATGTGTTGTGCATTATCTCCCTTCCTCCATCAAATTGACGTTGCCTGGATAGGTGCACAATGTACCATGTGTCAGGTGTTGAAAGAGATCACAGGGCAACATGAGATGAAGTGTTTTGCTCAAGAACACAGTGCATCCACCCAGTCTAGGAATTGAAACCACAATCTCATGATCATGAATGCAACACCCTAGCAACTAGGCCATGCATCCTCATAATAAAATTAATAACAACAGTAGTAATAATAATTTTTTTAAATGTTGGCACCACAAAGCCAACAGTTTTTACGAGTGGGAATTAGCTGATTACGTCAACCCCAGTATTTAACTGATACTTTGTTGTATCACCCCAGGAAGGATGAAAGACAAAGTTGACCTTGACTGGATTTGAGCTCAGAATGTAAAAAACCAGAAGAATGTCATTAAGCATTTTGTCTGATGCCCTAATGATTCTACTGGTTGACCATCTTACTACTACTAAAAATAATGATGATGACAATGGTAATGGTGATGGTGATGATGATGAATCGTTAGCATGCTGGGTGAAATGCTTAGCACTATTTCGTCTGCCGCTACGTTCTGAGTTCAAATTCCACTGAGGTCGACTTTTCCTTTCATCCTTTTGGGGTCGATTAAATAAGTACCAGTTACGCACTGGGGTCAATGTAATCAACTTAATCTCTTTGTCTCTCCTTGTTTGTCCCCACTATGTTTAGCCCCTTGTGGGCAATAAAGAAATAAATAATAATAATGGTATTTATTTTATCAACCCTGAAAGGATGAAAGGCATGTCAGAACATAAAAACAAACGAAATACTGCTAAACATTTTGTTTAGAATGCTGACGATTCTGCCTGCTTGCCACCTTAATAACAACAACAACAACAGCAATAATAATTTCACCCAGCAACTCACTCTCGTAGTGAACCAAAGATAATGCAACATTTAATAACTTGGCACATAATAAATAATATCACGAAAACGAAAAAATTATTGCGAGTTAAATAAAATATAAAGCTTGAGGGATTTCTTAAAATTACATTATTAGATGAATTTGGCCATCATGTTCAACGTTAACAATCTCTAAATGTTGGCTGAAATTATCAGTTACTGACAAGAAGGACCAAGCTGTTGTATTCTCAAAAATTCCTTAATAGTACTGGTTTAATGTAGTGGCACATCATCTTGCATGTAGACAGAGCTTTTGACATTTTGCAATAGCCATAATTCTGACAATAAATGGTATTTTGGCATCTTCAACTAATTTTGACATGCCTGAAAACATCTACAATTGAAAATTTCACTCGACATTTAGAACTTGTTGTAAATGAACATGGTGGACAAACTCATTGTTTAAGTGGCCTGACATGACTGAAAAAAAAAATGATAAAAATAATAGTAAACCTATAAGTAAATATAGCAGATAAATGAATAGACAAAATATAAAACATAATTAGTGTTATTTAAAAATAACAGATTATTTTTATATATACATATATGTTGATGTGAGCCTGTGTATGTTTGTGTCTCTTTGTCTTGGTATCATGTGACAACTGTAGATGAGTGGCACTGTCTTACAAGCACTGTCATTTACCTCCAATATTCTGTGTAAACATGAGGAAATAGTACCTTACCTGGAAACAGGCCAGTGTTGGTGATAGGAAGAGCATCCAGCCATAGAAAATTTGCCTCAATAAATTCTGTCCAAACCATGCTAGCCTGAGTAGGAGGAAGATGATCTTTTTTATATTTTCTACAAGCTAAGATTAGTTATTTATCCCAACTAAAATCTTTACTGTACCAATACTCATACAGTGAAAATCTGTTGCTAACTGAGGGCCTATCTGTTGCTAACTGAGTTTGTATATTCAAGATTTTGGGGGATAAATTTGATCGGTAATGACAATGTGACGATGACAATAATCCATATGCATAAACTATTGTGGCAATAAAAATAAGCTTTGAAAGTGTTTGAATTTTTTTTTTTTTTTAATATCATCAATGTGCATTACAAAGGCGTAACTCTGTATATAGCGAGGAATGTGAAAAAAAAGAGGATGTAAATATATAAAGATACAAAGAGATAAAATATGTCAGTGAAAACATCTACTATAATAATGCTCTTGTGTTTTTCTCTGTCTCTTTTTTTTTTTTTTATTTATCAATATACCTTAACCCTTTTGCTACTGTATTTATTTTGAGATGCTCTGTGTTTCTTTCAATTGCTTTATAAATATAACAAAGAATTTAGTAAAATAACTTAGTTATCATTAAGTTGGTGTTAGGAACATAAATTGTGACTAAGGTTTGGTGGAAGATTTTAATTCAAAACTTATGAAAATAAGACATTTGTACTCAGAGCCAGAGCCAGTTTCAGCTGGGTTGGTAATGAAAGGGCTAAAAAATGCAAAGTGTTCTCAATGAGGATGATGTGACTTTTTTCAGCACCATCCATGCAAGTCACCTTCACATGGTATTCAAGTGCCTTTGTGAGACACAAACCATTAAGAGGGAAGAGGGCACTATGTAATATTACTACATTTGCATTGAGGCGAGTGGTGGTGGAACTTAAACTGTTTCTACATGTGGAATTTCTGTTATCGGCCCTATTTATGCCTGTAATCAGATTTAGAGTACAGCTGTAACTGACTTTGACATTATTTTTATTTAAGAATTTGTGATAAGGATGAGTGGATAACTGTATAGGAAATGTTTGCAACTAAGGCATAGGAAACTTGCAGCTATCTTGGAGGATATACTTAAACTTAAATGAGTGTTTTGAACCAAATAATTTTTCTGTTTCTACTTTTCTCTTGTCTATATTTGATAATGATTGATATACAATTTCTATTTTTCTCCATCTGCCCTCTTTTAATGCATAAATGTAATGCTCTCTTACATTGTTAAAATACTATTTGTATGAAAAATGTTGAGCATTCTTCTGGTAATATTGATTACATGTTTAATAACTAGGAAAGAAGGTATCTAGGTGACTGCCAATGTAATTCAATTTTCATTAAAGTTTCGGTGTTGGTGATACCTACTAGTCTAATTCTAAAGTTACCTTGAGAAAGTTTACAGCAATTATGTTAGTCCTGTTGGTAATTTTTAAATTAAATTCTTTGTAAGTTTCTATCAAGTCCTTCCTGTGTTTGTTTAAATGATGACCATTCATTTGAGAAGCTCTTCTCAAAGAAGGCTACAATGCACAAGACTATTCACATACACACTCCAGCTCTATCATAGCTATCCCTTGTGACATGAAACAATGAATCACCTTCTGTCTGTATTTTTCCAGAAGGAATTATTAATCAAATGCAGTGACATCTTAGCATGAAGGCTTTTGTGAAGTTTGAAAGAAAATTAATCATCATGTGTTTCTTTGAGATTTTTATTTTCGTAGGCTTTCCATCTAATCCTCTTTATTGCATCCACTAGTTTCTCTAACAGACATTTGATATATATGTTCTTTGATTGGGTGGAAATATTCTTCAAAAAATACTTGAGAAGTTCAAGAATACTTACATTCATTTGTACTTCTTTGAACCTATATCTAACCAAAGGATCTTTCAGCTTCCATAGTTCTTTTTTCCAGATTGCAGTGGTTCTCATATAAGATTCTTGGGGGTCCACACAACAAAATAGTAAATTGAGGATCCACAATAGTATTTTAAGGACCCTTGAAAAAATTTTGCTTGATGTATTGGGATGTATTGCAAGAAACAGTTAAGTTTCATTCTCTAATACTTTACATTGTTCAACCTACACAAGTTTATGTGTGAAAAACAAAATAGGAATTTTGAAAGAAATTTCTATAAAACTAGTTTTTAAACATCGAATGGCTGTGGGGGTCCACCAGAATAAAATAGTAATCAAAAGGGGTCCATAGGTAAAACGTGGTTGAGAACCCCTGCATTAATGTATTCATGTAACTCTTTTACAGATGTCATTAATTACTAGTCTGTATTGAGTACTACATAGTCCAAAGGAGTGCATAGTATTACGTTTGGCACCAGCTTGGTTGCAAGAGCTGCTGGAAGAGTGTCGAGTCGAACACTAAACCGCCTACGGGGCTCCACTCTGGATTTCTCTGAAGGTTGTCTCCTTTCCGTAACCCTGGACAGGGACCCATACCGGGTACTGTCAGCCGGAGCCAGCTGAGCCCGGGACTCGTGTCAGGCAGGGTTGTCACTCCCTGAAGTAGTGAAGAAAATTTCTACCCACTACCTATCGCTACCCGCTACCTTTCACTATCTATGAAGGTTTACCATAATGTTTAATCTAAATACGATGAAATTTTTTATGGGCATATATAGGTTAAGTGTTTTGCTCAAAGAACACAACATACCACCCAAACCAAGAATTGAAACCATGTTCTTACAATTGCTAGTGCAACACTCTAACCACAAGGTCTTGCACCTTCACATAGTTGTATAGTAATGTAGTCGTATGAGAGGAAGTTGACAGAAGAAATTTTTGTGGCACAGTGTAGAAGAAAGCTTGCAAGCTGAGTGAAGCAGCTTCATCCTTGTCATAATAGTTTCTGTAATATGGAGACTAGAAGCAGTGATCCTTTTGATGTGTTGTATTTGCATGTGATCTCAATGTCAAGTAACAGTCTTTACCATTCATAATAATCAATCTTCATGCTGCCACAAGGCCACAAACTTGAGAGAAGGAGGTCAGTCAATTAAATCGATCCCTGTACATAATTTGCACTTTAGTTTATCAATTCAATTCAGATGAAAAGTAAAGGTTACCTCATCAGAGTTTGAACTTAGATTGTAAAGAATTAGGGCAAATATCAATAAAAGTTTTGTCCAATACTCTAATTATGCTGCCAATCCACTAAGAAAGAGATAATGATTATTGCAGAGATGAAACATGGCAATCACTTTGTTGTGGATCGCTTGAGAAAATGATGAAGAATATGCCATGTATCGGAGCCTAAATTGCTAACATGATGGATTACCTGCTTAAATGAGTTTTGCAGCTGATGTAACTAAAGCTGAGGAAGACACAAACACACATATGCATGCAGTAATATATATGTATATATATATGTACATCTATATACTTCGCATGAATATGTGTGTATACATACATGGAGGTGTAATGGCCCAGTGATTAGGGCAGCGGACTCGTGGTCATAGGATCGCGGTTTCGATTCCCAGACCAGGCGTTGTGAGTGTTTATTGAGCGAAAACACCTAAAAGCTCCACGAGGCTCCAGCAGGGGATGGTGGCGAACCCTGCTGTACTCTTTCACCACAACTTTCTCTCACTCTTACTTCCTGTTTCTGTTGTGCCTGTAATTCAAAAGGTCAGCCTTGTCACACTCTGTGTCACGCTGAATATCCCCGAGAACTACGTTAAGGGTACACGTGTCTGTGGAGTGCTCAGCCACTTGCACGTTAATTTCACGAGCAGGCTGTTCCGTTGATTGGATCAACTGGAACCCTCGACGTCGTAAGCGACGGAGTGCCAACAACAATACATACATATATAGACAAGGTTTGATCAATAACTATCCGGACTATTGCCAAAGTAATGAAGCTAAAGCAGGCAGAGTGAAGCCACTTGGCAAAGATTGACCTTGATCACACGTTACACACCTTCCTTCAAAGCACTTGTAAACAGCAGGAGTGAGCTAAAATGTTAAAACGTAGTGTGCATGCACAGCAGAGCCTAAGGTCAATCTGTGCCAAGTGGCTTCACTCTACATGCTTTAGCTTCGTTACTATGGCGACAGTCCGGATACTTATTGATTGGATTACATACATATATACATATAGCTCTTCGAAACGCCGGTGTTAAAACGGGGGTAGCTGATGAAGGAAAATGTTCTCTATGTGGCTTGTGTGTTTTCTGTACTCTGATTATCATTATTTTCTTGTCTACGTTTTGTTTGCAATGTCCTGTACCCAGATATGCACCTATACATACAGGTGGATGTAGGTATGCACATACCTGTATGTATATATGCATATACTCATTTACTATTTGTTTTTACTTGACCGAACGCCAGCGTCACCAATTTTGTAAGTAGTTATCTCAACTTTATATTTTCTGACGCTACTCTATCTCTTTCTCTTTCTCTTTCTCTTTCTCTATCATTTTCTCCCCCTCTCGTTCTTCCTCTGTTTACTAGTACGTATCTCTCTTTACCCCTCTCGTTCTTCCTCTGTTACTACTACGTATCTCTTTCCCCCCACCTCGTACTTCCTCTCTTCCTCTTTTCCTCTCGTTGCTCACCTATTCTTCTACTTCCTCCCTTTATTTCTCCCTCTACCACTCTCTCTCTCTCTTCCCCTTACACCGGCATGGTCACATGCTTCCGGTCAATAATCCTTTCCTTCCTTGGCTATCGCCGAGTAAACACGCGAACCTACTTCGTCCCCACTTTCAAGTTCGTGCTTCACAGCGTTCATACACACATAATTTTTCCCGTCTGGCCGTATAGCCTTTTCCGTTTGTTTTCCTGTCTTGTTTTTTGTCCGCCACTACATTCCTCCATGGCACAGGTTCAATTTGTGTATACAAATTTAATTTGCGGTCCATGG
>NC_068993.1:52401285-52404763 GCF_001194135.2 Octopus bimaculoides
CATATATACATACATATGTACATATACATACATACATATGTATATCATATATAAAATTGTGTTTCTGCATTGCCTGGTTGTTCAGAACATAGAGGTAATTTCTTGCAGTAAGAATGGCCCTTAATAATAATAATAATAATAATAATAATAATAACAATAATAATAACAATAATAATAATAATAATAATGATGATGATGATGATAAAGTGGCAGAAATAAAGATTATGGACTTAGCTGAAATATAGCAGTTACTTCTGAGCGATTTCCTTGAGAAAATGAATTTTTCAGTTGATGAAGCAGCAGGAAGATTGAAAGAGAAGAAAGAGAGAGAGAGAGGGAGAAAAGGAAGAAAGGTGGGAGACCATTCCTGTAACGAAATCAAGTTTGCATGTTGTCTTACTATGCCTGTGTGTATACATTTACACATAAAGGCTTCGTAGCAAAGACAGGATACATAGAACTCAATATGTGAATATTTATATATACATATTTTTTTTATTATTTTCAATCAGCAGAAAGCTACAAAAGTAGCCCAAAGCCCAAAGGCCGAGCTTTGTGCATAGCACTCTTGATGACACGTGTGTGTGTGTGTGTGTGTGTGTGTGTGTGTGTGTGTGTATTACTGTAGTTTCTAACAATGAAACAAAATGCTTAATAATAATAAAGTGACTGAGATACTGATTATTCACTAAATGATGCATAACAGTCATTTTGATGCAGCATCCTTGACAATATGAGTAATAGAGAAGAGACGTATATAAAAACTGGTGCCACATAAAAAGCATCCAGTCCACACTGTGAAGTGGTTGGCATTTGGAAGGGCATCCAGTTATAGAAATCATGCCAAAATTGACCTTGCCTGTGCTGGTGCCATGTAAAAAGTACTCAGTCCACTCTACAGGGTTGTTGGTGTTAGGAAGGGTATTGAGACGTAAAAACCAGGGCAAAACAGACACAGTAGCCTGGTGTAGCCTTCTACTTGACCGGCTCCTGTCAAACCATCCAACCCATACCAGCATGGAAGACAGATGTTAAATGATGGTGATGATGTTGATATATAATTGTTGTGGTTAAGAAGTCACTTGACAGTCATGTAATTTCAAGTTTTGGTACCCCTACTTGGCGCTATGGGAAAGTATTTTCTGTCATAGTCTCAGACCCACCAAACCTTTGTGAGTAGATTTTGGTAGATAGAAACTGAGAGAAACCTGCCTTGTGTATGTGTGTGTGTATGGCTGTATCTCCCTATCTTAATAATATGCACATATGCACTAATTGCAAACAAATGTAACTGTTATGTAATACGAATAGTGTAGTTCATTTCACATCTTATATAGAACCCTGTCTAGTAAATGTGCTGATCCTGTTTAAAACCCACAAGAAAGAGGGTTGGTTGCAATGAAGAGCATATAATATGCCTCAACAAGTTTTGCTTTGTTTTGTGTGTATGTGTATGTATATATATATATATATATATATATATATATCATCATTATCATCATTTAACTTGTTGATGTGTATGGATGAGTTGGCATGGGTTTAGAAACTAAAGAGAGATTAGTTGTGAGGGGATATTGTGTCTACCAATAGTGCAATCTATATAGAAATGTCCTAGAATAGGAGTGATTAAGGATGCATTATGATGATGTAGATGGGGATTATAGTAGGGTGAGATGGTTGGTGAGGTTGGTGATGGTATGTATTCTTTTATTAGGCTTGTAAATTTCCTATTGTTGGTACTTGTACTTGCATTCCTAGCAAGTTGTCATATCCTATTTGTATTCAGGTATTGTTCATGGTATCTGTATAGTGAATGTCTAACTGTTTATGCTATGAGATATCCAATACAGTTTAGCTCATCCTACTTATCAGGAACTGATAAGTCAGAATACTGCACCAAGCTTTGCTATCTACTTTGGCATGGTTTCTATGGTTGGGTGCCCTTCTTAATACAAACTGCTTTACAGTGTACTCAGTGCTTTTCACATGGCATGAGCAGCAGAGAGGTCACCAAGTAACTTGCAAGACAAGACCCCCTTAGCTGAAATGGAAGGGACCAAAAAGAAAGTGTTTTGCAATAGAGGAGAAGCATGGCTACCTCGGGTAGAGATAGAGAGGAGAGTGAGAAGATGGTGAAGATGTGACAGTGGGAGGGGAGTAGACCTGAGTTATATGGAAGCATTTCCGGTTCTATTCTTGGGTATGTTGTGTGCATGCACATTGCTTCAATCTATTCACCTGAAAATGACTACCAACCAACTGCTGATGCTACCTTTTCTCTCTCTCTTTCTCTCCCCCCCCCCTCTCTCTCTCCAGCTGTCACTTCATCAATGCTCCTCTGAGTTGAGAGCAAGTGAGTTGAGAAGGTATTTGTTTCCTCTTGTAACTGCATAGGCATCTAAAACAATTAGCAAAAACATCATACAAGCTACCAGGTTGTGAAGGATATCTGAGCTTTGAGTGTGTGTGTGTGTAATAATAATGATAATAATAATAATAATAATAATAATAATAATAATAATAATAATAATAATAATGATAATATTAATATAAAATTACAGACATAATGATTATACACTTAACCAAAGTATTGCAGTCACTTTGTTGTGGTTTGTTGATAAAATGATGAATTATAAGCTATCTATATGCGCTGTTATTGCCGACATGGCAGATTACTTGTGTAAATAAATTTTTTGGTTGTTGAAGCTACAGAGAGAGGGAGAGTAAGAGAGATGGAATGATAATGGGTTGTGTGCGTGTGTACGTGCATGTGTGTGTACGTGCATGTGTGTGTACGTGCATGTGTGTGTATGTGTGTGTGTGTTATATAAAAAGAGGATTTTTAGAAAACTTTCTTGATTGAGTCTCAGTATTTGCAAAACAAATTTTCCTAAATTAAATGTTAATTATATGAAAAAAATTTTTAGGAAATATTAACACATATCTGATGCCAGAACATTTCTGTGTCATAAAAGTTTCTTTTAACGAGTCTATGTCAATCTGCATTATTTTTAAAGACCTCTTATAAAATTCAAAATTTTTAATTTAAGAAATTGCTATAGGTATAGGAGTGGCTGTGTGGTAAGTAGCTTGCATACGAACCACATGGTTCCGGGTTCAGTCCCACTGCGTGGCACCTTGAGCAAGTGTCTTCTACTGTGTGTGTGTGTGTGTATAATTATAAAAATATAATTATAGTTAAGGGCTACTGGAAATGACCATCACCAATGCTAGAAGTAGATGTCAACTACCTACAATCCACTCTGTGACAATGGTCGTTTCCAGTAGCCCTTAACTATAATTATATTTTTATAATTATATACATAAAATCTTTGATAATAATAATAATAATAATAATAATAATAATAATAATAATAATAATAATAATAATAATAATATGTATATAAAGCTTCCATAACTGCCTACTCTGAAGTGAACAAGGTTACATAATCAAGCTGTTACCTAACATTCCCATTGA
>NC_068993.1:52405651-52407340 GCF_001194135.2 Octopus bimaculoides
TATTACTTTGTGTGTGTGCATATATGTATGTATGTTTGTATGCATGTATATATATATATATATATATATACATGCACACACACATATGTAGTATGTTTGTGTGTAAATATATGTCTGTATTATATATATATATGACTCTGTGTGTGTGTGTGTGTGTGTGTGTGTGTGTGTGTGCGTGCAGAGAAAAAAAGAGACAAGTATTGGGTACATTATTTGAGATGATGATGTTGACATGAAAATAATTGATACTACAATACTGATGCATATACATGCATACATACATACATATATATCAGCAGGATAGCACAAATTCACTTCCCATTTTAAAACTTGAATAACTTTAGCAATAAAAAAGGTAAATAAAATTTTCTGTGAGATACATTTATCCTTAGACTGGAAATTACTTTGAACTTATTGTGGATTATAACAGCCACTGTTTATCTTATTTTTTCAGCTTCTTAGACTCGAGCCTTTTTTTGGATAGTGTTCCATGACAGTATGTTGTGTATTTAGCTAAAATTCTCTATTTTAATGTTAAATATTATTCTTCAATTTCTGGAGTGTTTAGAGTTTGTTTACAGAAGCCCCAACGTATTTCAGATAACCTCATTGTAGAAAAAAATCATGTTTCCAAATATATAAATGGAAAAATATCAATAGAATGGATGTGTTGATCAACGAATACAGTATTATAAATCCCTTACAGCCAATCTTACCAATCAGTTTCACACTGGATATTAAGACCAGTTGTTAGATGACAGTAATGTTAAGTAACATCACGCACTCTTTTCTCCATACCTACCTTCTCTGAAGACCACATGGCATTACTTAACTGGTCTGTTATCTGACAACCAATTTTAATCCCCAGTAAGATCAGCTTTAATGGATCTGCAAGACTATATATTTTGATTAATGTGTGTGTCTTCGCATGTGTGTGTGTATATATATATATATATATATATTCATACATACATACATACATACATACATACATACATACATACATACATACATACATACATATACGAAGCAAGTGAGAAGTAAGGAAAGAAAGAAGTAGATAAAGAAATATATATATAATAAGTCTTCTTAAAAGATGGACTGAAATTTCATTTCCAAACAGCATTATTTGGTATTGGTTTTATTAAATTTAGTTTGGTCTATGCAAAGAAATCCAAAAATGTTTTTCAGTTTAACTGTAAAAGTCTCTCATCTTTCGCTCAAGGTGGCAAGGCTGCACACATTAAAGCAACTTTAGTATATTAGTTTTACTGTGACTTCATTGATCTCCTGTCACCTTTGCACCGAGATACTTTCTAAACAGAAATAGTGTCATATGTGTCTACTCAAAAATGTCTAAGCATAAAGACTTTAGCTGCATCAGTGTTGATGGAACTTCAAATAAGATCTTTTTTTAGAAAGAAAAAGAAGTTATCTAATCTAATGTTACTGAATGCATGCATGTTTTTTCAATTGCCTGAAATTTTTGCATCGTGAGTGAAATATATATATATATATATATATATATCATCATCATCATCATCATCATCGTTTAACGTCCGCTTTCCATGCTAGCATGGGTTGGACGATTTGACTGAGGACTGGTGAAACCGGATGGCAACACCAGGCTCCAGTCTGATTTGGCAGAGTTTCTACAGCTGGATGCCCTTCCTAACGCCAACCACTCAG
>NC_068993.1:52409029-52412449 GCF_001194135.2 Octopus bimaculoides
ATATATATATATAAACATACACACACACACACACATATATATATATATATACATATGTATATTTATATGCATATATGTATATATATATGTGTGTGTGTGTGCGTGTGTCATTTTGAAGGTATAACTTTTTTTATTTACATATTCTTTTTAATGTTTCTGAGGGGAACTTTAAGAATTATTTTATTCCTGGGTTGGGTTTCTCCGGGGATTACATGAAAGTTTTGTAATGAGCTAGTGGTTAATTTGAATGAATTCTGTTTTGTTTTGAATTCATTACAGAGAAAGATGGGATGCTTCAAAAGTCGAAGCAGAGCCATTTCAGTGCCACTAGAAGATGCTGTGATCACTGCAAGTATATTAAGCTAGAAGTTTGTTATCTCAGAGCACATGCAATACTGTTTCTAAATATGTGAATCATCAGGTTTATTCAATATTTGGTTAATACTGAATTTCCCAAATAATACTAAAATCTTCAAGAAATAATATAAAATAAAGTAAAACAGTAAGATTATTTAGAAATAAAGCAATTAAATCAAATTAAATTTTAAATGAAATAAAGCAGATGTAAAATAGTGTTCAGGTGGAAAGAGTAATGTTAATACTGTTTATAAACTTTATATAATTAATCTTTAATTCCCAATATTAATTATTTTATTAATTATTAGTCCAGCTACATATATAATTAAAGTCAATAATAAATAAAGACTTCATAACATCTATGCAGTTATCTAAAAACTAAATAGTTGCTAATGATATGACTTAGTTCAGTACTTAATTGGTGAAGTAAAATGTTTCATCAAATTTAATATCAAAGAGGTTTGGAAATTTAGAAGAACAATATTGTTGATCGTAAAAAAAGAATGTTTATTCATTGCCACATGCAATTAAAAGGTGCAACAGGTTTATAAAAATATCAGATCTGTTAGGGAAAAACTTCAAAAATGTTTAGTTTGTCTAAGTGCTTTGATCATGAAAATTATGAAAACAAGTTTTAATACCATCTCATATTTTTGATATTATAGATATTATATTGGTTTCTGATTTGTTACAAGACAACAATATTTACATTATTTAACATACATATATGGATATACATATATACACAGCACAACAGATGTCATTATTACTTTTTGAACATCCGTGAATCATAGACCTAAATTGTCAACCAGTTTAACACCACGACCTAGCCTTTGGATACCTTTAGCAGATTCTACTCTGTTGTAAGTAGTAGACCAAGGGTCAGGTGTCCAGCTGGGGATAACTCCTTCATTTCCCCTCTCAGATATCTTGTGGTTTAGTCATTAAAAATAAATTGGAAATCTTACACTCTATGCTGACTTGCGTGGGTTGGTTGGTCTTAATTCTGTCATCTACGAAGTCTAAATTCTCAAATCTAACCCGACTCTTTCTCTAATTTTCCTTGGCCTTTCTCAGCTAAAGGTAAATTCAACCATTAACTGGGAACATGATTTTTTATCCATTTTCTGTCATCTATTCTTATTCAATTCCATACTAACAGATTCATATTCTCTTCACATATATACCAATTTTTCTGATATATTACTTTCCCCAACTCATTTCTTCTCAGCCTTTTTCACACACACACACACACACACACACTATAGGCTGTATGGTTGTATTGAAGTCATTTTTTTTCCTTGAACCAAAGTAGATCCTCTGCATTCACCTTTCTAATTGGCACAGAAAATACTTGTTGCAAACAAAGGCAGCATTCTTCTAATTTCCTTCATTTCCTTTTTGAACCCAAGCCAATATGCTATCACTAGTTCCCACTTGAGCTGAAATTAAATCACATGTAGGTTGGAAAATGTATATATTGTTTCCAGCAGAACATCTGACAAGCTCTTGGTGTTCATGTTGTTAACTTCTGCAATGCAACTCGTGAATCTAAAATGTTGCTTTATTCTATCAGATATTTTATGCATCCTTTCACTGCCATCACAGTACATTATTCTTACCTACTTTCTTCCAGTATTCCAAACAAGAAAAACTACTTGCTTGGCACTAATGAGATTTTCTGGCAGTTTTACTACTAACTAGTATCATAGATATGATCGTGTTATCATTAAATCAAGCAAGCCTCTTCTTCCAAACTTTTGACTTTTCTGATGTCCTTCAACATATTCTTCTGATAATTAAGTTGTCTACAAACATAAATTCCATAAGTACCCACTTTTGAAGTTCCATCTGATTGCCTAAATAGAAAGGTAAGAAGAAAACCATTTTAGATACCTATCTACCTGCACACACAATTTATCATCAAATTCACTGCCAAACTTGACATTATTTTTGTTTATTAATATAATATACTATAGTATAATATAACATGTGTGTGTGTTTATGTATACATACACACATACACACACACACAATGGATACATATTCATTAGTCCCACTCCATCCACATCTATAATTCTCTTTTCCTCACTCTTTCCATATACTCTTACAATCACTACCCACCCACATTTCTAGATCTTGTTCCCACTCGCTTCTTTTCACCTTCTTGCAATTTGAGGGTCCACTCTGACACCGAATCACTACTATTTTATCTCTCTTTTTAACCCCACCCCCAGTTTAGCCCCACTCAATCAAAGGATATGTTAGTCTTGTGAAGTACATGGCAACCTCACTAATATTGGTGCTATGGAAGAAACACCTAATTTACTCAGTGTAGTGATTAACATTAAAAAAAGTATTCAGCTGCAGAAACTATGCTGAAGCAGACACTGGAGCATGCTACAGTCTTGAACCTGTCAGATCCTGTGAAACCACCCAAATCTAGCCAAAATGGACATTGGACATTAAAAGACAATGATGATGATGATGATGATGATGATGATGATGATGATGATGATGATGATGACAATTATATGCATATGTACATATGTATATACATACATATATATACATACACACATATATATATATATATATAGTGTGTGATGCAAGTGTGGATATAGATATGTTTATATGTATGTATTTATTAGTGTGTGTGTGTGTGCACATCAAGAAGTAAGAATGAACTCAGCATATGGTCAGTGGGTATTTAGCATGATAAGACTATTTGGGGGGAATAATAGGCCCCTTGTTCTTATAAGAACATCTGTTTTGGAGGAGGTTACTCTGATGTAAAACCCTTCCCTCTTCTGATCTTCCAGGAGACAGATAAACAAACAGGAAAAACAGAAAGACAAGGACTGGTACTTCATTTACCAACTCTGAAAGGATGATTGGCCTTGGAAGGATTTGAGCCCAGAGTAGTATGCCAGAATGATTACTGCAAAGCAATTTATTTGATTGGCTGCCATACACACACACACACACACACACACACACACACACATATACATACATGTGTGTGTGTATATATATATATATATATATATATATATATATATA
>NC_068993.1:52412602-52419415 GCF_001194135.2 Octopus bimaculoides
TATATATATATATATATATATACAAGAAAGTAATATTTCAAATGCAGTATTGCTGTTAAAACAGCAGAAAAATTGGGCATCATTACCCTTACAAAGCGGGAAATGTTGTCAACAAACACCCATGGGAGTCAAACCCACATCCCCCAAGACACCGGCTGAGTGCTTTACCATTAAGCTAACCTGCCTACCGATTGCATTCAAAATATCACTTTCTTGTCTGTATCATTCAATACACATTCAACGTTTCTAAAAAGAAATGTAAGTTAGTTTATATACACATGTGATTGTTACATATATATATATATATATATGTGTGTGTGTGTGTGTGTGTGTATTTGTGAATGTTCATTCAACATGAGTCAGTCAGCATCATATAGCAGAATGGATTTAATAAGGATATTGACAATTCTCAGCTTAATATACTAATACAGAAGCAAGTATGCCTTACCTAAAAATTGTTAAGGCAAGGCATGCTCTTCCACACCTCTCTTTGATTCTCAGTTTTTGCAACATTGATGTAGCTCTTCAGCTATAATAAAATAATATAAATACTCTATTTTATGTATTGAGTTCTATTTCTCTTGTGCGTATTTTCAAACACACACACACATACACATACACACAGCTATGGAGAGAATAAATGAATAAAAGCAGAATTATTCACTACATGTTTTAGTGCATAATTTAATTTCATCAGCTAATGCCCTAATACTGTTATTTGGAATTATGGATTTTGTTCATATTCTCATCATCTAACAGGCAGAAACTTCCAATAATGACATGAATTGTATCAGCTAAATATATTACAATTATAGTTGTGTATATATGAATATATCTATATTTTCATGTAGTTTATTAGTTTATACACATAGACACATACACACGTGTATATTTGATTTAAAAGCAACTTTCTGTTTAAATCTCTATGATTATAAAGTTGTAGATAATACATAAATTATTCAATTATAAATATTGTAATAAACTTCCCCAACCATTGTTAGTATGGAAAAAGAAAATAAACTAAATGGAGAATTCTCTGATCCATTTCATACTTTAATACATCATCAATGCTGGTTCCTGGAATCACTAGGTGTTACATGCCTTGCAACACACACACTCTAATCCAGGTGATCCAAGATATGTTGGTCAAGTCTCAACCTGTGTCTCATTAGCATTCTGCTGACCAACAGCAGGAATTTTTTTTTAGCCAGAACCTTCAAGATACTTTCTTTTGCTATCTCCATGTTCTTCTTGATGGCTCTTCTTTTGCTCACTCTTATAATGCCTTTTGGCTCCTACTCATAGATGAGTGGGAGACAGAAGATTATTGAGATGATCCCATGCTGATAGACCCAGGCCTTGCATATTCCTGGGGAGTCAAGATTTGTCCACAGCTAAGACAAAGCACTCCAGTTCAGCAATTTCTGCTTTGATGGACTCTCTGTCCTTCAATCTGTTATTGAAGACCGCTTAGGATCCTTTTACTGGTTTTACTGTAATACATAAGGTCAGGTCTGCTCCCAACTTGAAGTAGAACTAATCAGTTACTTTTCCTATCTTCAGAATCAAAAATATTAATCTAAATATAATTTCATACTTTCATTCTATTTTCCCATTTTACTTCTCTTTTTTTTATCCACCTTGTGTTTCTGATACATCAAAGGGTTGGATCATTTTTATTTGTGAACTTCTCTATTATGGAATTAAATTTATATGAAGGGGTTCTAAGAAATCATCTCCCAGAGTGTCTTGGGTGTACTTTGAGTGCATGGTCCCAACAGTAGAGAGGTCATGACAACCTCCCTAGTTCTTGTGACGACACTATAAACCAGTATTCACTGTAAAGTCATTCGTGACAGCAAGTGCATCTAGCCATAGAACACATTTCAGAAGAGGAATATATAAGTAAGATGTGTTCCAATAACTCTGAATATAAACTAATTCAATCTGTGAGGATATGGCTAACCCATGCCCGAATGGAAAAAAATAGACATAAAAATTATGAGGAGGAGGTGAAGGATGGAATAGGGATACTGCCATTCCATTGAATAACTATAAATCCAGGCATGGCAGTGTGACTAAGAAGTTCTTTTACAACCTTGTGGTACCATGTTGGCTCCTACCAGGCACCTTCCTTGGTAAGTGTCAATACTTTGTACATGGAACGTGGTAGACAAAATCTTATGATATGTGTGCATGTGAGTACATATCTATCACTGCCGTATATCAGCAACCAATGTAAAGACTGATGCAAAGCAAAACATCAGTGACAATCCTTTGTCACTCTCATCAGAAATGCAACAAACCAGTAATTAATCTACTAGAAACCTGTAAACTAATGAGGATATTTTTCCCAAATTGCAATTTCAATTTAGTAATTAAGATATTTCTATCTGTAAGTGTTTTTCTCTTATCTATATGAATGACATTGATCATAGCATCAAATGTTTCACATCATTATGGATAAAATATTACTGATTTACATTACAGCCAACCATCACTCTTGAGTGATTATGGCTTGGTAACATGTACCAAGCTTTCACTAATTGTTTTAGGTGCCTGTGTAGTCACAAGCAGGCATAGACACACTCTTGTCTTCTTTACCCTTGATATAGCAAAACATCCAGGATGTGACAGCAGGAGGGAGAGGGAGATGCATCAGCACTCAGCACATACTCATTTACAGCTGAGTAGACTGGAGTAATGTGAAATGAAGTATCTTGCTCAAAGACATGATTCACCATCTAGTCCAGGAATTGAACTCAAACTTTCCTGATTACAAGCCAATTATAAATCATGAACTGTACAGTTTGCACTTTCAAGATAATTATTTAACTATTTAAAAGAGAAAGTTGGTGTTCTTTCTTCAAAAGTATGTTAGAATTCAATGTTGATATGCGTTAATATCAGAATAGAAGCTTGTTGACATTAAATACGTCATTAAAGTCTGAATCTGAATTAGCTTTAATGCTGTTACTGCAAGTAATTTCTATTGAAAATAATTGGAGACAAAAGAAAAAGAAAGAGGGAAAATAAATTATTTCTCTAATTAATAATTATTTTAAAACTGATTTCTTCTCTCAAAAAGATGATTTGCTATTTTTGAGACAAAATCACGGTTGTTGAAAACAAATGTTAAATATAATTTTGATCTATTATCTCTGCTGAGATAATCTGTAAATCTAAAATAATTGTCATTAAAAAGAGAAAAAGAAAGAACAAAAGCAAAGAAAAAATAGTCTAAGGGAACTGGGGGTAGTCTACATTGTCAAATATTATAGAACAAAGTTGATGGAGTTGGATAAGATTTTATGTCATGACATTTCAAGATTGACCCCCTTGTCTGAGAGAAAAGAAAATCTGTAACATCATGCTCTTTTTCTCCCTTTGGCATATATACTTACCCAACCTTGTGAACTGCACTAGAGTAATTACCCACTTCAAGTGTTTACTTCTTGTCTATATACTGATCCTAACAACCTCCATTCTGTGTGTCTGGTCACTACCATCATCATTTCTATTTTTATTTGTCCTTTGTAGTACAGTTGATTTTTTTTTTTCACTTTTATGGTGCAATCAGTGCTAAGATGGGATCCTATAACAGTATTGGCTCTTCTCTAAATTCTAAACCTTATATAACAAATCCATTACAATAGATTAAGACAATCTACTTAATTAGCCATAATCAACCAATGAAATTCTGTTTAATTTATAGTTTTTAAGACATCATTACTGTTGGCACATACATATTTAATAATATTAATATTTGAAAAGAAAATGTTGGAAATAATATTTAAATTATTTCAAGTAAAATAATTTATAATTATCATGATTCTGTATTTAAATTCTTTTTCCAAAACCATGTGTAAAGAACAACTAAAGAAATTGCATTTATCATTTAAAGATAAATCAGGCTTCACCATTATTCTTTTCCTTCATAAATTTAATATTTAAACAAGATAGAAAAAGATAATTAAAAGTTTATTAAAAGCAAAATGTATAAATATATATATATATATACTTTATTTAAAAGCAGCAGAAATATAACAAAAAAACTGTTACTCTGAGTTTCACGTTCCCGTTCATCGGACAGTTTTGCTAGAAATGGAGAAAGGATCTCCATTTCTAGCAAAACTGTCCGATGAACGGGAACGTGAAACTCAGAGTAACGGTTTTTTTGTTATATTTCTGCTGCTTTTAAATAAAGCATATTACTCTACCTCTGGTATTTGAGTACTCTTTTTTCCACCTTGTTGCACATTTCATGTGCTTACTCCGGTATATATATATATATATATATATATATATATATATATATATATATATATATATATATATATATATATGTAGAGGTAAAATTTAGAACTCAAAGGAAATTAAAACAAGAAACCAAGAAACCAACTAAAAGCATTAATAAATAAAAATTAGATGACTGAAGCGAGTAAAAGACTAAAAGACTAAAAGAATGTTATTAAGGAACATCTTGTGGTTCACGTGTATTGATTATCTCCCCTTCCTCCTTGGTGAATAATTTGTTGGCTTTGTCTCATGTTATATCCCATGCTTCTATCTATTGTTGTGTCACAGTTGTTGGTTCTTCATCATCAATTTTTGCTGAACTTACAGTTAGCAGAGCAGCGGGCATTTGTATCTTGAACAAGTCCTTTCACTTGCTTCAGCCTGTTAACTTTAAGTTGAAAGCGTCCACCCCTCCAAAAAAAAAAAACCCTCTGACATTTGATAGTTTGCATGAACTTATTTTCACCATCTTTTTTTCCTTCTATATCTTAACAAATTGTCTTTTCAAAGAAAGATACTCCCCACCCACCCTCTAAGTAATTTTAAGATAAAGTCTACTTATTAATTAATTAGTCATTTAAATCTGTAATCATTATATATATTACTTTTTAATAAATAATTTACACTCTGCTTGGGAATAAAAAAAATAATTGCGAATTTTCTTACAAAAAATATTTTTTCTCATATGTGCATGTGCAACCACACACACACACATGCAAATACACGCACACACACACAAACACTCTCTCTCTCTCTCACACCCACACAAACATAAGTATACAATTGCACAAACACACTCTAATTTTTCTTTTCTTTTCGGTTTGAACTGCTCTTTCTAAATTTCTAAATTTAGTGATAACTTTTTAACAATCTTATTTCTTCTGCTTTATTCATTCACATATGTTTTTTTATTATCTTCTTAATTGCTTAACGAATGAGATATCAACCAGAAATTTCCCTAACATTTCCCACAAATCGCAACATTTAACATCGCTCATTACTTTCTCTCTTTCCCTCTCTTTCTCACTATCATACTCTCTCTCTCTCACTATCATACCCTTTCACTATCATTTTCTCTCTCTTTTTCTTCCCTCTCGTGCTCTCTTGTTCTTACTCTCTCACTGCATGGTCATTAAATTTTAAGTTGATTTACTCTTATATTTTTATTTTCTAATTATTATTATTATTATTATCATTATTATCATTATTATTATTATTATTATTATTATTATTATTATTATTATTATTATTATTATTGTTATTATTATTATTATTATTTTGGTTTTATTGTGTAAAATGTTTATTATTGAGGTGTGCATGTTGAGAGATTCACTTTTGCTGTTGCAGTTGTCGACATAGTTCCAATTAAACATTACACCACTTGGCTTTGTACCAATTTTTGTTTCATTGTTGCTTTTGGCACTAGTTTTAACTTGAATTTATTTTTTTTCTCTTTAGGAGTATATATGGAAGCATATTTTTTCTTTGTTTATAACTGTATTTTTTTTTTAACATATCACATCCTGCTAAGAAATTAAGAGGTTTTGTTTGTTTGTTTGTTTTTTTTTTTCCCCCAATTCTCTTTTCTTGTTATATTATTTAGTATTGTCTGATGCTATTCTGTCTTACTATTTACTGTTTTCTGTATATAAATAATTAATAATCATATTTCACTGATTGAATTTAAATTATTTTGTTTTTAAATTAATTGTTGAAATATTTTAATGTTTTACTGTACATGGTTTAAACGTTCAAAGCTGTTCTTGAAGTGTAAATATATAATTATTTATCTGCAGAATTCATCGGATGCTTTGTAAACTATTTCAGTTTAAAGGCTTTAAAATTTTATTGAATGATTAGTTAATTATTTTGGGTGATTAATATTTCACATTATGATGATATTTCTCTAGGTTGTCAATATTTTAACTTTTTACATCACAACTACATCTCATTATCATAACTGCATATCATTACTATAACATAACTTTATCTCTCTAATATCTCATGGTTGTGTCTAAAAACAATGTGCTGACGTGGGTTTTGTCATGGTAGCTTCACACATAAAAGAATTGACAGGCCCATCTACTAATAGTTTCACAACTATATTTCTCTACTATGTCACTATCACATACACACATGTATATACATACATACATATATGTATACATACATACATATATGTATGTGTAGAAGGGAAAAAGGGGAAATAGAAAAGCTTCTGACAATACAGAAAGTTTAACAAAACCATTATATTTCAGGCACAAAGGTCCATCCTCAGAAGAAAAACAGTCTGGGAAATGTTATACAGGTTTTGTTAACCCATTCAATCCCTCAGCATTATGTTATCAGCAGCAGTATAACCTGTATAACTAGACATATCCCAGGCTGAAATATAAAGGTTTTGTTAAACTTTCCACATTATCAGAAGCTTTCCTATTTTCTATTTTTCCCTTCTTCAATATTACAATGCTTCAAGTGAACTACAATGCTCTCATATATATATATATATATATA
>NC_068993.1:52419590-52421929 GCF_001194135.2 Octopus bimaculoides
TATATATTCATACACACACATACACTGAGGTATACAACAACTTACATCATTTCATGTTAAGTCATGTTCAACTTTATGATGCTTTTGTAAAGCATTAATGGAAAAAATAAAACATAACTTCAATCAATGTTGACTTTACATTGATCTCAGCAAACATATTTAAAGGCATAAAAATTAAACCTAAACACTTAAGTAGCAATACTGAAGTGGAAAATCAAATAAAATACATTTGTAAATGTTTACAAGCATTTATTACAACAAATATAACAGGGGTGGCCAAGTTTGCTCAATGTAAGAGCCACATTCGATAAAGTTCAGATGTTTGAGAGCCACAAGACATGAACAAAATTTACACATATGTTTTTGTTACTTACGCATTTTGTAACAAAAATTCTACATAAATATTAAGAAATGCATGTATGCAATAATATTATTCATGTATGCAGTTTTTTAAACTGTTAATTTATATTGATTTCAGTAATCACAAAATACACTTATATATACCAAATGTTTTCAAAATCTTGACTGATGATTGTTTTAACTATATTGAGCATATTTAACACAGTAATGAACTACAGGAACTTCTAAGGAAAATGTACAAATTTGCATTTCAGTAACATAAAATTAGACTGTCAAAAATAACACTAAAAAGGAAAAAAATTATATTTTTAATAATATTTATTTGTCTTAGTAAATATCTGGTCAAAACATGGAGGAAAATATGTAAAAAAAAAAAAAAGTAAACCAATAAAATTTGAGATATTTTAATCAGATACCACCTTACAAACTTACAGTTTTATAATATTTTTATGACAAATAGACAATGCTGCAAATATCAGGCCATTAAAGCCACTATTTTCTGCTAGTAGAGGTCTTGTGGATCTCCATCTTGGCTGTGAGTTGTTGAAAATCTGGCTGATATGTTGTCAAGACTGCATGCATTAGTTCCATCAGGTGTTGGTTTGTAAGGATTGCACGATGCTTCAACTTCATAAACTTCATTACAGTGTACAGTGACTCACAGCAGTATGTTTTACTAAAAATTGAAATGAGTCATGCACTAGTTGTCTTCAGTTTAGGATATTTTATTTCTGGAATTTGTTTCCCGAACTCAGTTATAGACTGGGATTTATGGATCATCTTTAGACCCAGGTCCACCTGTAATTCCATTAGTTCCATTTCCACAGCAGATGATTCCGTAACATCCATCATTGACCACATCCACCATAAATGGATTTACAAAAAAGGTGAAGCAGGGCTTCAGATTCTGCAAGTCATCAAACCTGGCTAGGAAATTATCAAGCAGTCCTTGTAATTTATCTTTGTATTCTTCCAGCTTGTGGTCTTTTATTTCAATATCAGGGAATGTATTTACTCTCCTACTGAGATTGGGAAAGTGACTGAAGTTTCTTGACAATATGTCTCTTTGAAAAACTCTTATTTTATTCTGAAAGCTGAAAATTGTCTGAGTAAGATCAGAAACAATCTTATTCTTCCCCTGGAGCGCCAAGTTGAGAGTTTGTAGATGATTCATTATATCAGTAAGGAACATCAGATCTTGCATCCATTCATCATTTTCCAGTTGTGGATAGGATCTTTTCATTTCTTTAAGAAAAGTAATAATAGGCTCCAACAGATTAACAAACCTACTCATGACATTGCTGGTTGACAACCACCTCACAATGCAGTGGAAAGAGACATCGCTGAGTTTATCGTCAAGCTCCAGTTTGTCAATAAAATTTCTGAACTGTTCGTCTGTCTTCCCATTTAAGCATATGAAATTGACAATTTCAAGGACAGATTTCATAACATCTTCATACTTGAAGAATCTGGCTACCAAATGTTCACAATGAATAATGCAATGAACAGAGAGACCAACTAGGTCTGCACAGGTCAATGTCTGGTGTTTCACTGCATTAATGTACACGACATGAGTGCGGCCATGCCTAGACTCATTAAGCCACCTGTGACCACTCTCACTCCCCCGGCACACCTAAACCTTTAATCTCCTTACCCATGACCTCAGTCTTCTGACATTCCTTTGTAACTCTTGCTGATCAGAAATTTGTTTAATCCCCCCCCCACTGCCTCCCACCATTCCTTCTCTCAGCGCTAAAGAACAATGCCTCACTCAGATCCAGCATTAAAATTAGGATTTAAATTCTTAAATATTTTTATCGACCATGAACATTAAACTTACATTTTAATCCAATGGGGTCTCAATTCATACCCAGTAAATAATTATAAAGCTTGAAATTTTTCTTATTTAGCCTTTATATTAATTGTGATGAAAAAAGGAGCTCAACCAGCATAGGTCAACGAGCTGCAAATTAAGGTCA
>NC_068993.1:52422036-52426382 GCF_001194135.2 Octopus bimaculoides
ATTGTTTTTCAAGCTAAGTCCCATGTTTTGGAACCAATTGCCAAGGTGTGTCTGCGTGCATGTGTGTGTATATTTATGTTTGTGTGTGTGTATTGTTGACATCATAAGAATTGGTAAACTTTTAAGAGAACATGTAATAAGTCTGTCTTGGAATTGGATGTCAAAGTACATAGAAAGCTATAACTAATAGCATGTAAACGCTACACTGAAAAGAAATCCCGAACAGAAAAAGTCAAAGACAGCCCTTGACTTTTCTTGTCCAGGAGAGTTTTTTGACCCGATGTTTACAGGTCATTATTTATTGCTTTATATGTACTTTGAGGTTCAAATATTATATATATATATATATATATATCACTAGTGATGCCCCAGTATGGCCACAGCCTTAGGGCTGAAACATATACAAGAATATGCATGCATACATACATACAAAGACATACATAGACATACACATGCATATGGGTGCATGTGCACACACAGTATCAAAGCTTTTAAAACTAGAACAGGGAGCAGTGTCTTGATACTCTATCGTACATTTGTAACATCATAACAATCTTATCACCAATAAAAATAAATAAATAAGAAACCAAATGAAAACCTAATCTACACAAGTCGTGCCAAATTGAAAACAGAAGTGACTCTATAAGGTCATTATTATTCAGGAATTTCTTAGTGGATTATTAGAAAACTGAACTGAAATCACATCCTAACTCGTGGTGTTTGACTATTTATTTTTAGGTATGAAGTAAACATTAGGACGTGTAACAGAGATGTAGTTTATATATTTGTACATTCTTTCATTCTTTCTGTTTTTTAATTTTTTTGTTTTTTCCGTGGGGTGGGGTTAGGGTTAGGGTTTTGTTAGAGAAGGAATGGCTTAACAATTTTCAGTATTTCTGGAACTGAGGGGGGGGGGGAGGAAAAAGTTATCCTCAGAGCATAAACCTGGTTTAGATACATACCACAAAATTAGTTCTTCCAAATATACCCGAGAGTCACATTTTGGCATTAAACTGGACAATAGATTATGTCTGCTGCCCAAGAAAGGAATAGTTCCTCCAAGGCTTCTGTACAATTTCTGTCTTCAAAATTTAACTCATATAGCTTTGGTCGATCTAAGATTACAGTAGAAGACACTTGCTGAAGGTCTTGTGTACAGAGATTCAGCCTGAAACCATAAAGTTACAAAGTTGTGTTCTTGAAACAGAATTCATCATCATCATCACTTAATGTCCCTCTGCCATGTTGGTATGGTTTGGACCAGGGGCGTATATTCCAGGTGTGCTAAGTGTGTTCTGCATACCCATTGAAAATGGCAAATTCGTTATAAACATTAATCGTACTCATTAATTTTATCACAAATCTTAATGGAAAACTTTTGTTATACCCCTGTTTGAAATTTAGAGGCATTGGGTATGGCAGCACACCTCAATACAACAACCACCATGCACCACTGGTTTGGACAATTTAACAGGATCATACAAGTCAGAGGACTGTGTCAGACTCCAGTCTCTGCCTTGGTATGGTTTCTATAGCTGGATGCCCCTCCCAACACCAACCACTTTACAGAATGTACTGGTTGCTTCTTTTCATGGTGCCAGTGCTATTGAGGACACCAAGTAATTCACAAGACATGACCCTTCAGCTGAGTGGAGGTGCTATATTGAAGGGGGTGTCTTTACATATGTTGAGAGGTTAAACTATGATAGAGAGACAGAAACCAGTACTGGTAGTGAAGTGTCAGGGCATACCCTCAAGGTACAAGAAGGTGAATATAAGAGAAAATAGGGACAGAATCAGAAAGGGCAGATGGGCAGGCAAGTTCATGGGAGTTTGACATGAGAGTGCCAGATGCTTAGAGATGGGCATAGAGCTGAGTGTAATGAGTGGGGAATACCAGTGGAGGCATGGTCAATGGTGAATACCGTTTTTTTTTTTGTGGAGGGAACAGTGAAGGGAATAAAAGTGGGTCAGTGAGGAAGATGTGTTAGATGGTAGATGGGCTGGATAGTAACAGTATAATAAAATTGTAGATAGATGAGAAAAAATGAGATGATGTGATGTGAGAGTAGGGATGAAAGATAGGAATGTACAGTGACAGAGATGGAGGTCAGAGGTATGTAGGGATGGAAATAGTGAGTGACAAACAAAAGTGTAGGACGGTATCAACAGTAGATATGAAAGTGTGTTCAGAGGAAAGGAGGAGCATTCAGTGGAAAATAAAATAGTAAGGAATGATATTGAAAATGCAGGCTGCATGAGAAAAGGAAGTGGTTCCAAGGAGAGTGATGACTGGTAACACAAAAGGGGAACTAAATATGTACAGTCCTACTCTTGAAGAAATAGAGCAGCTGAGTGAATAGCACTATAGTCAGAAGAGTGATGGAGAGAATTAATAAATGAAAATAATTAGTTTCTAATTTAGGCACGAAGGAAGCAGTTTTGAGGGGAGGGGCTTAGTTGGTACTATCGACTCCAGTGCTTAACTGCTACTTTATTGTATCAACCTAAAGGATTAAAGACGAAGTTAAACTTGGCAGAATTTAAACTCATTAAGGATTCACATGGATTGAGTATGTATGTGTAGATTTTGTTATTGAATAATAGTGTACACACACACACACACATACATACATGTTATTGACATCATTAGAATTTTATAAATTTTTCAGAGAACATGAAATACATCACATACAATTATAAAGAATAAAATGTAGATATGAAGTTGAAAAGGGTTTTCCAACCCAATATTCACAAGCTATAGTGTGTTTTGAAAACCATTATTCCAAAAAAGAGAGTTTTACACACACATGTATGCATGCACGTGCACATTATACATGAAGGAAAGTTTAAATCTGAGAAAGCTAAGGTAGATGTAGGTAGAAAAAAAACAAAAGATTTATTTGAAGCCTACAAAATATCTTCAAAATGGAATTACAAGGAAAGACAGAAAGACAAAGTGAAAGACTGAAGTCACTCTTGAAGAAGCAGGAAGTTTTTAAAGATTGAAATGAAAGATTTCAAAAAATCATATGAAGTATTATAAGATAAAAAAAAATGAATATATTGCCAACAAATATTCTGATTATTATTCCAACTTTAAAGAGATGTGAGAGATAAGTTTTCTGTTTTCTTTACTGTGTGTAATCTATAAGTTCAGATTTTGAAATAGCTTTAGGGTATTGTAGATATACAAATCTATAATTTCTCTTTTTGAAGTTTTATAAAGAAAATATTGATTACAACTTGAAAACTCCCTAACTCACCAAACAGAGCTTTGGTTCCTTTTGGCAGATTTTTCCAATGTTGCCCTTTAACCCCCTGGTCAGTTCTGATTGAGTAAACTTATGGTCAAAAGTATTCATGTTGTGACTTTTGTGTTTTTATCAAGGCTTCTTAGTAGGACTATATTGTATTATGTGTCGTTTCCATTTTTCAGACACTTAATTGTGATTTGAAGGAGATTTGGTTATTGTTTCTAACAAGTCAAGCAACCATTTTCTGAAGTTAATTTTGAAGAAGTTCACTATATCGTTTATCTTTAACTTGTTTCAGTCATTGGACCATGGCCATGCTAGGACAATGCTATGACAAGTTTAGTCAAGCAAATCATTCCCAGTATTTATTTTTTAATTCTGGCACTTATTCTGCCGGTCTCTCTTACTAAACCACTAAGTTATGGAGACTTCAATGAACCAACACCAGTTATCATTCGGTGGGGGTGACAGCCAACACAGACATGAAGACACACACACACATACATATACATGATGGGCTCTTCTGTTGTAAACAACAGATGAGAATTCCACAGCTTCTTGCTAAACAAAGGGCACTTATAAACCTGAGGTTATTGTAGAAGACACTTTCCCAAGGTGTCATACAATGAGACTGAACCTAAAACCACCTGGTTGCCAAGCAAGCTTCCTAACCACACGGCTCACTTAGAATTTGAATTCTTTTTCATAACTAGTACAACAAATGCTCAATTATATATAGTTTGTGGGATGAGGATAGCTGCGTGAAAAAGTGCCACACCCTAACAGTTGAGGGAACCCGTGGAAGAGGTAGGCCCAGGAAGACCTGGGCTGAGGTGGTGAGGCAAGACCTTCGTACATTGGGCCTCACCGAGGCAATGACTACTGACCGAGACCTTTGGAAATGTGCTGTGCATGAGAAGACCCGGCAAGCCAAGTAAGATCGTTGCCAGTGCCCCTGGACTGGTTCTTGTGCGGGTGGCACATGAGATGCACCATTTTGAGCGTGGCCGTTGCCAGTACCGCCTGACTGGCTCCCGTAGGATTTTCGAGCGAGATCGTTGCCAGTGCCCCTGGACTGGCTTGTGCGGG
>NC_068993.1:52426473-52432620 GCF_001194135.2 Octopus bimaculoides
GGCACATAAAAGACACCATTTCGAGCGTGGCCATTTTCGTGCGGGTGACACGTAAAAGCACCCACGACACTCTCTGAGTGGTTGGCGTTAGGAAGGGCATCCAGCTGTAGAAACTCTGCCAAATTAGACTGGAGCCTGGTGTTGCCATCCGGTTTCACCAGTCCTCAGTCAAATCGTCCAACCCATGCTAGCATGGAAAGCGGACGTTAAACGATGATGATGATGATGTGGCATAAAAAGTCCGTAAAAAAAAAATCCAAATCTAATACGATAAAATAATAATGACTGATTTTTGTCTATAAAGCTATAACCCTTTCCATTTGTATTGCTCATGATATCAGTTATTACTATAGATTTTAGAATTCCAGTTATGTGTGTGTATATATATATATATATATATATATATATATATTAAAACAGTTAACCCTTTCATTAACTACGTGAAGTGGCTCCTTCATTATAGCTATTTTAATGATCAGTAGCTATTAGTAAATATATTAGTAATGCTACCTAAATTCTTCATAGTACTGCTATTGTTGCTATTTATAATTAAGATCAGATTAAATGTGTATTAATACATACATTAGATACAAAATACAGCATTATTTTCAAAGATCTGTTATTGTGATGAAGACTTTCTCTTTTCATGGACCAGAATGTTCTTGTCCAATGTTATAGTAAAATGTCAAATTGAGTCATTTTATGATTCCCACTTCTTTTCTTTACATCCCTTTATATCAATTCATCATTCTGATACATATTCCTTTTTGCTATAAGCACAAGGCCTGAAATTTTGTGGGAGGGGGTAAGTCAATAACATTGACCCTGGTGTTTGACCAGTACTTATTTTATTGACCCTGAAAGGATGAAAGGCAAAGTCAACCTTGGTGGAATTTGAACTCAGAATGTAAAGATGAGCAAAATGCTACTAAGCATTTTGGGCAAGTGTTGTAATGATTGTTCCAGCTCACCGCTTTACCACTCTGATACACGATAAATACAAATTGAGCTACCTATTGTTTCTTTTACACAATGTTGTTCATCACTTACCAATTTGATATTGTTTTGGAAGTTTACAGATGTTATTATTCATCCTAATTTTAAGGTTGTGATCTTGCAGAACCAGTAGCTTGTTGTTAAAAAAATTGCTTAACAGTTTTTCTTGTGTGAGTTCTGATCCCACTGAGATAATTCGCAAAGGCACCAAACTGGCAGAATTGTTGACACACCAGCATTTGCAGCATTTTATCTGTCTTTGCATTTGTCTGTAATCAACTTAATCCCATCCCTGAAGTTGCTGGCCTTACAACAAAATTTGTAACCTTTATTAGATAATTTGCAATTAGTCTAAATGGGTATTTATATGCCTCTGGCACAAGATTAATAGCTGAGGGCCTTCGTCAGAGCCTCTCAGACCAGAGAAGCCAGTGTGGTTAGTGTCCCTTGAATAATTGCAAGTTAAAGACTACAATTACAATATCATGAGTAGGAAAAGAATTCCAGAGAACTGACTTTCAGAGAAAGAAATCCAGGGTATAGTGATTTGTACTGGGTTGTCAGTGGGGACATGTTACAAGTAATGAGAGGAAGGAGGCAAGTGAAACGAGAGCATCTGAACTGGGGTAGCACAAAACATGTTAGCTTTGAGGAACAGAGGCCATCGTAGTAGCAGTAGAAAAGCTAGAGAGAGAGAGAGGATACAGCATGTCCGTGTGTTGAGTATTCTGGAGTCAAATAGTATATGTTGATACTTTGTTATTTTCTTATTAATTAATTATTTTGTCAGTAGGTTAATTAGTTTAATGTAAAGAAATAAAAATTGCAAAAAATCGTAATAAAAGAAAATAAATCAATAATATCAGTTTTCTGAAAGATGTTTAAGCTAACAAATATTTCACAGTTTCCTCCTGCTGACAGTAAATCTAATCTATAGAAAAAGTGTGCATTAAACTGGTTCTAAAACTGTTATAGTCATGTTCTTTTTGTAACCCAGACATGCAGAAGCAATCTGTTTCCAGGGATGTCTGCATCTACATGCACATGCAGACAAGCATGTGCATACACACATGCAGATATATAGACTCAAACATTTATGAGTTCATCTAATTTATACATTCAAAAAAATTATAAATTCTTGCATAAATTGAATAAACACAATCACTTATACACATACTTCTTCATATATATATATATATATATATATATATACACCATTTACAGTGTCACAGGTACACACACACACACACACACACACACACACACACACACACACAGAGTTCATAGTGCAAAAAATGCAGTTGCAGAAAACGTTAATGTGGTACAAAAGGAGTTCCAGAAGGATGAAATTCTGAGTAAAAAGGATTGCTCAGCTGAGTGTGTAGTTAGGAGATGAGTTGCAATGGACTTGCTAGAAACAGCAGCCAAGTCTCCTTTATATCATACTCCAGGCTATCTTAAGAAAAGGATGCATTGGTTAATGTAATTGTGGACTCTCTATGCATAAAAAAGAAAGATGATCACAAGTGCAACACCTTTGATCATAGGTCTGCTCAGTTAAAGCTGACCTGGGGTTAAACAACAAGAGCAGCAGTAGAGAAGATAAAGAGAGGTGAAGCGAATTAGGTAGGATTGGGTGGCACTGGTGGTGTTGGTGGTGCTGATGGTGGTAGTGGCAACAGTAGTGGTAGTTGGTGTTGTTGTTTTTGTTGTTGTTGTTGGTGGTGGTGATGGCAGTGGCAGTAGTGGTATGCAGTTTGTCATTTTATAGGTGCAGAAGACGTAGTAGTAGTAGTAGTAGTAGTAGTAGTAGTAGTAGTAGTAGTAGTAGTAGTAGTAGTAGTAGTAGCAGTAGTAGTAGTAAAGACAAGGCAAAGAAGCATCATGTTTTTGGTTTTGTAGATGCTGTATATTGGTGAATCATTCTTTTACCTTTCAGCTAGATGCTTTTTTCCAATCAGCTGTCAGTGTGCAGTTTTTGACCAATCATAAATTTTGTGAGTGATACTCAAATGTCGGTATGTAACTACAGGTCAGTCTGAAATGTGTGAGCTGTACTGTATTGGCTGTATATAGCTACAGGTCAGTCCTGAATATGTAAATAGTACTCTACTGTCTGTATATTGCTACAGGTCTGACCTAGATATGTGTGGAACTCTATTGCCTATGTGTAGCTATAGATCAGTCTTAGATTCCTTGAGCAGTACTCTGCTATGTGTATCTAGCTAAAGGTTAGTCCCAAATATTTGAGCTGTACTCTACTGACTGCATATAGCTAAAACTCAGTCTCAGATATTTGAGCAGTACTCAACTATCGGTTATCGTCATCATCATCATCATTTAGTGTCTGCTTTCCATGCTGGCATGGGTTAGATGGTTTGAATGAAACTAGTAAGCTGGAGAGCTGCACCGGCTTCTAATCTGATTTGGCATGGTTTCTATGACTGGATGCCCTTCCTAATGCCAACCACTCCAAGAATGTAGTGGGTGCTTTTTACATGCCACCAATGTAAGTACTAGTTATATGACATTGGCATCGGCCACATCTATGATTTCATTTGGCTTGATGAGTCTTTTCTAAAAAATTAGTAAGTGACCAATGCTGAAGTATTTTGTGACCTTGAAGAGAAAACATAATCTTTTATATGTATATATGAGCAGAGTTAATGTACTGAGGTGTGTACATGTATGTATCCATGTATTTATTTACATTTGTGCTTCTCTGGAAACTTGCTCAGATATAGACTATGATGTTGGTATCATTTTCCTTGTCTGTGGATCATCTGCTGGTTGTAATTCTTCAAAGATATATAGAATAAGATATCCCTTAATTGAAGAGGGGTAAAAAAACGTGTAAGGGTTTGAGACAGGAAAGTGATCTGATATATTTCAGGATTTGATTAATATAGGGTTATATTTGATAACACAAACTAGTCTAGTATTGGTAATACATCTTCCTCCAAATTGACCTAGGGAATAGATTTGTAAGTAATATTCTCTAATGTTATCTGGATAAGCATTTCTTGACTGGGTTCTCCAGGACACTAAACTTTCTTGAGAGGCTGTTAAGGGTTCCATAAGAGATAGTAATAAATATGCTAATTATATAATCATATGCATTTTCTGTTCATTTCATTTAATTCTATATTTGTAATTTTGTTATACATGCATGGCATATTCCCTAAGGTAAGGAAATTCTGTCATCTCTTGGTTTTAAGGAGATCCTACAGGAAAATTTGTTGAGAAATTTGGTCTAAACAAAGTATTGTTAAAATGAAATTTCTTAAGCCTTCTGAAAGGTTTAACACTGTCAAAGCTTACGAAGACAGTTTTCTGATTTGTTTAATCTTTTATGAAGTTTAATCTAATGAGAGAGAAGGAAGAAGATTAATAAAGATATATAATAATTTTAATGTAAGATTTCTTTGTGACATGGAATATATTCAAGGCTTCCCCAAGAGTAAAATGGTTGGGAAACACAGATGTTGACAGTGATTTTATCACTGAACTGTTGCCCAATCTTTAAATCTGTTCTAATAGTGTATAATCAATTGTTTATTGATAATCTCCCTAAATCTTTTTGATGTATTGTCTTCAGAATTGCATATGGATCTCACAGTTAAGGATACAGACTTTCTTTAGGAGGAAGAAGCAATTGTCTCAAATGGCTTTAGTAATTTGATCTTAAAACATAGAATTCCAAAACAGAGAATTCCTTCCAGGAAACATTTATTTTATCTAACAAATTCTATGGAAATGTTTATAAGCACCTTTCTAGATGAAACTGAATCGCTAATTCTTAGCATACAGTTCTTCTAGCTAATACTTGACCACATTCAGAAATATCTGATTTAAATACTATATTATTTCATGATTCAAGTTCTATAAGTCTACAGATTCTTGTTGTCTCCCTCATACTTGATGTGTGCTTCATCAGCAAGCAATCTTTTGGAAATATCTTAAAACCATTTTAAAAATAACATAATTACAGACTTAGAAAAAGCATACCCAAGTACTTTAAGTACTGTGTCACCTTTTTTTATCCTATACATTTTCAGTTATCAAAAGTGATAGCTTTTTGTTTCTCTCGTTGAGGAAAAAAATACATGACTATTTTTATTTCAGATTGTCTAGCTGTTTGTTAAAGAGGTACCATTCTATTTTTTTAAGTTAGTCTTCTTATCAAGTAAAAGATTTCTCTTGCGACAACTTAACATGAAGAAAGCCAGAGATAATTATCTTTGTAGCTCATGAAAGAATTAATTTCTATGTAACTCAAGAATATTGATTATCTGACAAGCCTCTCTCTCTATAAAAGATATGATGATTGTCATTCTATTTTCAATTTAAATGAATTTTATGAACTCATTCTGTGACTCTCCCCTGGAAATATGAATGGCACTTAGCCATATAACAGTAACCACTGGCTCCATTCCACTGGTGAGAATAAATGTCTGGACAATTGTTTGATGGTTTATGGCTTAAAAACTGCACCTGGTACTTCTTCATGACATTTTATCAGATGAAGCGAGACAGTCATTTGAAGAAATCTGTCCTTTATTCACTTAAATGCAACAATTTGGAAAGGTCTTTCTAGAAATTTTATCACATCTTTTTTATACATTTCCAAATCATTTTGTCTTGAGCAAATCCACACCACTTTAAATTTCTTCTTTCCTAAGACAGAAAATTTTCATTTATATATAAAAAAAAAGAAATTTTTTTTTTCCTTCTCATCAAAATTACTTTTGAATGATTTTCAGACTCAATGTGAGACAATCTTATCAGGCTATGGGTTTAACAACACTTCCTTATGGAAAAAAAAAAGAAAATTGTAAACATCAATACAAGAAATACTCAATTATATCTAAAAAAAAAGAAAAAAAACATGAATATCAATAAGAATCTTAGATTTTCTCATATGATTACTTCTAAAAGTTTTCAACATTTTCCTGAAAAAAAAAATGAATTTAGAAGGAAGAAAAAAAAGAAGAGAACTATCTATTTATCAAACAATTTTCACCATTTTGAAGGGAAAGGAAAAAAATACATTAATAATAAACATTCTTTTGAAAAATTAAGACCGTTTTTTCCTTTCGGAAATCACCATACCAATCATCATCATCATCATCTTTAATGTTTTCATAGATT
>NC_068993.1:52433059-52438167 GCF_001194135.2 Octopus bimaculoides
ATGTCCTTCATTTTTATTAAACAGTTCAATAAATTTTGAGAATAAAATATTAACCTTAATCAAATATCATTAATAATAATAATAATAATAATAATAATAATAATAATAATAATGACGATGATGATGATGATAGCCCTTTCTACTATAGGCACAAAGCCTGAAATCTGGTGAAGGGAGGCTAGTTGATTACATTAACTCCAATACTCAACTGGTACTTATTTTATCGACCCCGAAAGGATGAAAGGTAAAGTCGACCTCAGCGGAATTTGAACTCAGAACATAAAGATGGACAAAATACTGCTAACCATTTGCCCAGTGTGCTAATGATTCTGCCAACTTGCAGCCTTGCAAAAAAAAGGGGGGGGGGCGGGGCACAAAGCCTGAAATTTGAGAGGTGGGGCCTAGTCAATTACATTGACCCCCAATGTATATACATTAAGAATGACACATTTTAATAATGATTTCAAATTTTGGCACAAGGTCAGCAATTTCAGGGGAGGGGTTGACAAGTCGATTAGATCGATCCTAGTGCTCAGCTGGTACTTATTTCATCAACCCTAAAAGTCTGATCGATCACAATGCCAGCAATTTCACGGGGAGGAGATAAGTCATACATATATAGTGTCTTATGGCTTGCTTGCTTAACCAGCTACGTGACATTATTTGAAAGCTAAAATGGTGCAAAGCGCACTGTGACCAACGATGTATAACAACATCTAATAGTCTGGTTGATCACATGGTCATGTGATATATAGTGTTTTACATGCCGAAAACATGTCGCCTAATGATTAGGATGATAGGCTTGCAATATAAAATCAAGGGTTCCATTTGTGGACCAAACAGTACATTGTGTCCTTGAGCAAGAACTTCATTTCACATTACTTCAGCCTACACAGCTGTTAATGAGCACTAGTGAAGCCCCTCTCTCAAATACTAGTGAAGCCTCCCCCCCCCCTCTCTCACACACATCTTGAATGTTCTGCTGAATCAAATATCGAAGAGCAAGAGGGTGTTTCTGTCTGCTTACAACTACATAGGCACTTAAAACAGTCAGTGAAAGCATAGTACACAGCACCATATCATCATACTTTCCGTCTGAATGATGACCATAGTTATTACTTATATGACAGGGACAGTTCAATAGGAATGGCAGTGATTATAAACTTTCAGTCAGTAGTTTGATATCTTAACCACTTAAATCATGTTTTTCATAGGTCTCTTTGAAGAACTTAAATATCAAGAACACCCATCAATATCTCTACCAATTTTTGATGATTACCATTGGGATTCATTTCATGATTTTGATTTCCTGTTATAGCTACTTCATTTGAGCAAGTCATAGATGTTATTTAATTTCATATTCTTTACCAAACATCAAAAGCCTGTATGAGATATCAGTATTTTTATCAAGTCAATCAGTCCTTAAATCTAATATTATAAAAGCATTAGATTTTATCAAGAATCAAGAATTATTGCTTCATGAAACTGCAGATACTTTTATTTTTATCATTGGCAAATGTTTAGATTTGGCATAACATAAACAATTTCATCAAAATTCAATTTGTGAACAGCTTTTTCTCTTTTTTTTTTTCTTTTTCAGTTTATTCATTTATCATCATAATATCAATTTTTCAGATACTCTTGTGAAATATCTACTGTTCAGTATGTTTCCATTCCATTCAATCACATCAGTTCATCTTTGAGGCATAACATCCTGAGATCTGCTTTTACCACCTCCTTCAATGTTTACCTTGGTTTTTCTCTAAGTATGTTTCATTGCCAACACAGCAGGGTTTTTTTTTGTTTTTTGAGAAGATGTTGGCTATTCACATCACACATACATACTTAAAACATCCATCTCTCCAGCACATATTGACAAATACCTTCATCCTTTAGCATTCAGATTACTCTGTCAAATGTAATGCTTATTTTCTCACATTGTTTCGAATTAATTATGCATTATTTCATAACTTTGAGATTTTGATGATCCAAGTGAATATTTTTAGAATGACATTGAAGGAAAGGTGTGAAAGGCCAGATCTGACCAGTCTGAACATTAAATGGTAGAATATTTGTGCTGGATAGGGCTAAATGCTAAAGTGTTAATGAACAGCTACTTGTGCTCTGTTTTCCATGAATGTTCATATTCAACCCCCTTTTCACTAACTTCTGTAGATCTTTTGTCGTCAGTGCCCATATCTAAATAACTAAGATAAATCCTCTTTTGTCTTCCAGCCATTTTCTCTCACTACTGTCACTAAAAACATTAATTTTTCTTACCTAGATTGCAAAAATTATCTGTTACATCCAACAAACCATATGTATAGTTTAAGGACTGTGTTTGATGTTCCTTTACAGCTAACTCATACAAATAACACATCTGAAAGCCTGGTATTCTAACCATCTACCACAGATCCAATTCTACTTTTTATGTACATTTTGCTTGCTCTGAACACACTGTACAGTACTGAAATAATTCATTCCTGCCTAGAATAAAGCTACCTCCTTGATGTTACTGATGTTTTGTATCCCTGCTACTAATTAGAACTTCTATAAGATCATAATTTTGGGGATTAACTTCACCCCCCCCCCCCCAACGAAGACTTAGGTCAGTTTGATATATAATCATTTACCAGGTGTCTTATTCACCAGAGTTTGTTGCATGTACTTGTCTAATTTAGTATTAAGAATTCTTGGTCCAAACCTGGTCTGGTTCTTGTGTAAACATCCAGTAATAAGACAATCGATGACAATGATGATGACAAAACCAGTCAAAACAGTGCAGATGTAAACACTTTTTTTATCTCTAAAGATGTGGTTAATAGTCAAAAAAAAATTATAATCTTATTAATAGCAACTCGTCTTAGACATTTTAGATTCTTCAAAGATAACCAGGTTATTGACATACAGAAGTTTTTGAGAATGACCAATCCTATGACAAAAACATTATTTTAGTTCTAAATAATGCAAAAAACAGTTGGTTACATAAATTCTTAATTTTCCTTTTGTCATCATTCTTCTATCAGTTATATTTTTCCTACCAATTCCTATTGCCTCTCTAATATATTATCTTCTACAGTTAAAATAACATAATATCTCTGCTACTATATTACATCTACCATCAATATACTATATCGAATCCTATCATCTATGTAGTATATGATCTTTTGTAGTTATATATCTCTTCTACTGTATTATGTCTACCACCAATATACTATATGAAATCCTAACACTTTTGTAGCATATCATCTTCTATAAGCTATATATCTTTTCTACTATAATACTTCTACCAGCAACTATGCCAAATCCTACCACCTGTGTAGTATGTTATCTTTTATAATCAATATAGTATCATACCTCCTTTATTATATCACTTTTACTATCAAAATACTATATCAGTTCCTACTGCCTCTGTAGTATATTTATCTTCCATAATTCATATAGCATGACACCTCTTCCATTATATGTTTGCTTCTACACCAATATATATATTCCTTACATAACTGTCCGTGTGTTATCTTTTATATTAACTACAAAGAGTTAAATGTCATTCTCTCATCATCATCCTCTCTCTTTCTCTTTCTCTTGTCTTTCTAATGTCTCTTTCATCTCTCTTTGCTTCTATTGTCTCTGTTATCTCTCTCTCTCTCTCTCTCTCTCTCTCTCTCTCCTATTGTCTCTGTTATCTCTCTATTGTCTCTCATCTCATTATTTCACTATTACCTTTTCATTACTCTATTATCTTCCTCTCTCTTTCTTTCATATCTCTGTTGTCTTTTTCCCTCTCTCAATTCTCTAGTGTCTCTTTCCCATTTCTCTTTACTCTTTATTGCTTCTTTCATCTCTCTCTCTCTCTCTCTCTCTCTCTCTCTCTCTCTCTCTCTCTCTCTCTCTCTCTCTCTCTCTCTCTCTCTCTCTCTCTCTCTCTCTCTCTCTTTCCCTATCTCTCTATTTCTCTATCTATCCATCTATCTATCTCGCAGTTTTACCAGCACCAGCTGTAGTTTGTCAGACAGTAACAGGTGATAGTTGGTAGTTGGTATAAATATTTAAGAAAGTGAGAGGAGTCAAAGGTCAAGAAGGATGCAATAGATATTAGGGGGTGTTTAAATAAATGAAGAAAGATAACTGAAGCATTATAAAGATAAAAAGAAACACTAAAAAGAGAGAGTTTTGTGAGAGAATTAACACCTAAAAGAGGTTCATCATCGTCATCATCATCATCATCATTCAACATCCATTCCTATATATGTATATATATTATCTTTTACTTATTTCAGTCGTTAGACTGCGACCATGCTGGGGCACTGCCTTGAAGAATTTTTAGTCAAATGAATCAAGCTCCCCCCACCCCACCCAGTACTTATTCTGTCGGTCTCTGCCAAACTGCTAGTTGCAGGAATGTAAACGTACCAACACCAGTTGTCAAGTGGTGGTGGAGGACTAACACAGACACTAAAACGCACACACACTCATTTATATGATGGGCTTCTTTCAGTTTCTGTCTACCAAATCCACTCACAAGGCTTTGGTCAGCCCAAGGCTAGAGTAGAATACATTTGCCCAAGGTGCCAGCCACTCAGTGGGACTAAAACCAGAACCATGTGATTAGGAAGAAACCACACAATCATATCTGCACCCATATACACAGCCATATACACAGTCAAGTGAAGGCGCATGGCTCAACGGTTAGAGTGTTGAGCTTATGATCATGAGGTTGTGAGTTTGATTCCCAGACCGGTCTGTGTGTTGTGTTCTTCAGCAAGACACTTTATTTCATGTTGCTCCAGTTCACTCAGCTGTGGAAATGAGTTCTGACATCACTGGTGCCAAGCTGTATCGGTCTTTGCCTTTCACCTTTCACTTGGATAACATCAGTTAGCCCTCTGAATTCTTTTCCTTACACACATGTTTCCAGCAAGTGCTGACCATTGACCAACAACAGTTGACCAGACAGAACAGTAACTTCATCAAGGTCACCAGTCTTGGGAGGTGAAGGGTCTGCAAAGACCATGTTTACTGCCCCTTCTTCCAAAATTCAGCAAGTAAAAAACAACATTGTCTGTTCTGTTGTATCATGATAATACACCAATTCCTTTGCTGCATGA
>NC_068993.1:52438177-52438709 GCF_001194135.2 Octopus bimaculoides
CAACAACTATTTTATTCCAGCTTCTCGGAGAGTTCCTATTTATGCAACAGCATTGTGTTAATGCTCTCTTCACTTGATCTCATCATTTTGTTTTACAATTATATTCCATTTTTATTAAACTCTGCTTTCATCCTCATGAGATTTTTATCTTGTATAATCCTTTCCCTTTCTCTCTCTCTCTCTCTCTCTCTCTCTCTCTCTCTCTCTCTCTCTCCCTCACTCTCTCCCTCACTTATCATCATCATCATCATCAATGCCAGCATCATCACAACTATCATTATCACTGTCATCATTATCATCATTGTTGACTTCATCATCGTCACCATCATCATCATCATCATCACTCCATCATCAAGATTACTACTACAACTGCTGCTACTAGTACTACTGCTGCTGCTACTACTACTACTACTATTGGTACCACTACAACCACCACCACTACAACCACCACCACCACTACAACCACCACCACCACTACAACCACCACCACCACTACAACCACCACCACCATCACCACTACAACCACCATCAC
>NC_068993.1:52438865-52444652 GCF_001194135.2 Octopus bimaculoides
CACCACCACCATTACAACCACCACCACCACTACAACTACCACCACTACTACAACCACCACCACCACTACAACCACCACCACCACCACTACAACCACCACCACCACTACAACCACCACCACCACTACCACCACCATTGTTGTCATCATCATTTCCTTTCTCATCATCATCATCACTGTCACCGGTGCCATTATCTTTACGTGTGCACCACCACCACTACCGCAACAAGAACAACAACATTGTAAATTCTATGAAATATTGCTTATAAGCCTTTTACTACTGCTTTTCTCACATTAATTATTCCTACCAAATGTGTGTTTTTTCTGTCACTTATTTTCTTATCTTCTGCACGTACTTTATGAGTATGCAAAGATAGTTGTGTGTGTGTGTGTGTGTGTGTGGTTTTGGTGGTGTGTGTATGTATATATATAGATATATATACACACACACATATATATGCATATAAGTATATATATACATATAAATATGCATGTATATATTTATATATCTATATCTATACACACACACATATCTATATATACATACACATACACATACATACAGCTATCTATGAAATAAGTATACACACAAGCACACCTACATGTATATATATTTCTATTTAGATTCTGAGTTAATAACTTCAATTTTATTTACTTTCTTGACAGTATTTTTCCCCTCTCTCTTCATTTTTTTAATTTTTTTATTTTATTTCACAACACAATACATTGTAGCTTCTTGTCTCTACATTCTGAAACCTCATTTCAGTTTTCATAAATCTCTATTCTAATATACGAGCAATATTTTATGGCATCAGTATTACTCTTGCATGCAATCTTGACAAATATATTTAGACCAGAGTTAGTTGGGGTTCTTTTTTATGTCTAATTGCATTCTCACAGGAACAGCGTAGATTAAAATGCTATTTTTGGTTGAACTGTTAACAAAAGGCATTCATTCTATGGCAAAGCATCAGCGTTATGGATACAGACACAGGCCCTAAGTTGTAGAACCCCTTCCCCTGCAGTACTGAGAAAGTGCATTATCCATCTTGTTGACTTCACATGTTGCTAAAACCCCTGTTCTTTTAATGCTTATTAAATGTGTGAATTTGCAGAACCTGTCCAACCCATTGTAGGAAATAGTAAACCATAGACATTTTCTGATCGACATGATTATTTCATGTGTAGCAAGGGCCTTTAGCCTTTATGGCCCCTGCTACACATGCTTTTGTCTTTTTTTTTTTAACCTTCTTTCATCATCATCATCATCGTTTAACATCTGCTTTCTGTGCTGGCATGGGTTGGACAGTTTGACTGAGGACTGGCAAGCCAGTAGGCTGCACCAGGCTCCAATCTCATCTGGCAAGGTTTCTATAGCCGGATGCCCTTCCTAACACCAACCACTTCGAGAGTGTAGCATGTACTTTTTATGTGCCACTGGCATGGGAGCCAGTCAGGGGGAATTGGCATTGACAACATTCAGATGGTATTGTTCATGTGCCACCGGCATGGGAATCAATCAGGACACTGACACTGACCACATCCTCATGGTGCTTTTTACGTGCCACTGGCACAGGAGCCAATCAAGGGTTACTGGCATCAACCATGTTCACATAATGCTTTTTACATGTCACCTACACAGGGAGCCTACATGGTTAGGTGGCACTAGCATCGACCCACACTCGAATGGTGCTTATTACATGCCACCAGCATGGGTGCCAGTCGGGTGGCATTGGCCACAACTACAATTTTGGTTTATCTCTTAGAATGGTAGATGCCATCTTTTCCTTCATCTTCTTCTTTGGACTTATCATCATCATCATCATCATCATCATGACTACCATCATTGCCTCTAGTACCATCATTATCATCATGATGGCTACTACTACTAATACCATACTACCACTACTACTGTTGCTGCTGCTGCTGCTACCATTACTCCCACCATTGTCATCATCTTTGCTACCATCACCACATCTACCAGCACTGTCATTATTGTTGCCATTGTTATCATCATCATCATTGTAATCATCAGCATCATCATCATTATTACCATCACTATAACCATCATCAGTGTCATATTTATACACTCACACACACATACACCACCACCACTACATTAATACGACAGTATGTCATTGCGTCTTGCATGAAATGCAATGGCTGCTGGGGCTTCTACCTTCATCTGCCTTACAAGCACAGGCAGCACTAGAAAATTCCTTCAAGTTTCTTAAATAATAATCTTTTGCTTCTTCAAGAGGTCTTGGAAGACACAAATATCAGTTGATTAAATTAATTCTAGTGTTTAGCTAGTACTTTATTTTATTGACCCTGAAACAATGATGGGCCAATTTGAACTCAGGACATAAAGGGCCATAGAAAAAAACATAGTACAGATAATACAAGACATTTATCTGGCACTGTAACAATTTTAACATGGGTTGGATAAATATATTATTGAGATATTGTTTAACAGCTGGGATGCCTTTCCTGTTGCTTACCTATACTAGTTTCTTTTAACGAGGATTCTTTTAGTTTACATCTTCAAAAGTTTGAAACCAGAGGACAATTTGTTGACAGAGGAAATGATGACAACATTATCATTTGTAGCTGAGCACAAATGTAAACACACACATACACACACACAGATGTATATTCAACAAGCATCTTTCAGCTTATATCTAGAAAATTCACTTTCAGAGCTTTGGTTGGCCTACAGTGTATAGTAGAAGACACTTACCTATGATGCTGTGCAGTGGGACTGAACCCAAAACCACATTGTTTAGAAGTGGTCTTCTTAATCACATGGCCATGTCTGTGTCACTCACGTTCTCTCTGTCTGTTTATCTGTCTGTCTGTCTCTCTCTCTCACTCTCTTTAGAAACAGATAGATAGAAAGATAGATAGATAAAAGTAAATATACATAGCTTCTGTGTCCTGCATGTGTGTGAACTATATATATATATATATATATATATATATATATAAATGAACTCTGTAACCCAGAAAGTATCAGAATGGAAATAGACCATTGTCCAAAAAAAGAGAAAAAAAGATATATCTGTTAGCTTTGTAAAATGAAAACACTGTGAACCTTTTTATAGAGTTCACAGACTGAAGAAGTTCACAACCTTGCTTAAAAATAATTGACACACTGAAATGATTGTTTTGCTTTTTTAGAAATCTGAACCATAGATATTGATTATTGTAGAAGTAGGTACAGTATCAGGAAACACTTTATGTGTACTAGAGTGATTTGGGAGCAGCTGAAGCTAACATTTCATATAAATTATTTCAAAAAGTTCTTTTGATAAAATACTCTACTATCAATAATTTAATTTCTAGAAATATTTTGATCCTCTTCTGTCTCTTCTCTCTTTTTTTTCTTTTTTACATTATTTATTGCAAATCTACAATGCATACAGTTCATTAGACTAGGTTAAACATTTCCTGTTTCTTTCGGCCACACTGTTTATTACATTATCTGTTATTTATTTGGATATAATACCAAAGTTAGAATTGCAGAAGTAACCATATGTCTGTTGTTATATGATCAGGTGCAGGCATGGCTGTGTGGTAAGAAGCTTGCTTCCCAACCACATGGTTCTAGGTTCAGTCCCACTGTGTGGCACCTTGGGAAAATTTTTTCCACATTGGCCTCGGGCAGACCCAAGCCTTGTGAGTGAATTTGGTAGACAGAAACTGGAAGAACCCCTTCTGGGTGCTTTTTACATGCTATTAGCATGGGTGCCAGTTACATTGTTATGTAACTGGCACAGGTACCAGTTACAATGTTATGTAACTGGCACCCATGCTAGTGGCACATAAAAAGCACTCACTACATTCTTGGAGTGGTTAGCATTACGAAGGGTATCCTGAAGCTTTAATTATTCCGACAATGGTATGTGATGACTTATATTAGATAAGCCAAAACAAGAAGAGCAATTACCATACTCTGGAAAGGGTTTAAACTTCAAACGACTTGAGGACCATAGCTCCGTAACTGATCAGTACTTAAAAACAAATGGTTATATTTACAAAATTCCTACTTCCAAATCCCTGATCTTAAGGTTAACAGGGATAAATGTTTGTATGTATTGTACTTAATGTATGTCTCCGTAGATTAACCTATTTTAAACTGTCAACACATCTCTGGAATGAAGTTTCAAGCAATAAACTAGTAGCTGTTATTCAATGTTGAATATTAGAGAACTCTAATAGGTTTTAGCTAAAATTGTCATTTTAATCATCGTAGCTTGAGGCTTTCATGTTTTAGTTCAAAGAGTGTGTTGGGTTAAAACGTGAATATTAGCCTCAATGAATTGGCTGACAATTCCATGTCTGTGTTGCATGTTGTTGAATAGATTATTTCATATAAGCATGACTCCCCACTACAGCATGTCTTTGAACAGTTCTCTTCTTACCATTGGTTACTGATTATTATTGATGGAATCAAAGCTGAAAATGATCTCTTTCTCACACTACTGTTACATGTACACCCATTCATTCCTTCTCTCTCATTCAGATACATATGAATATGAATATATATTCACACATATGAGTATATATGTGTGCACAGATATGTGCATGTGTATGAATATATATGTATATATTTGTGTGTTATGTATGAATATATGTGCATATATTGAAGTATATATTTCCTTTTACATATGTGTGTATTTTTATACATATATGCCGGTATAGCCATATAGGATCATGAGTTACGTCTATATATATATATATATATATTAATAACACGAAGAGTTATTACAAAGTTGCATAGCATTACCTTTAATTCTTCATATATATATATAGATATATATATACATATTATTTATATTTATATATATATGTGTGTGTGTGTAAATATATATACTCACACACACATTCATAGACATATAGACATGTATGTGTCTGAGTGCTGGAGGTACAAGAACAATCAGCTCCAAGATAGAGCATCCATTATAACAGTAATAGAAAAGACTGAGAGAGGAGACAGTACGCCTATGAGCTTGAGGCTGTTGCATGTCCATTAGTGTTTAAGCGCCAATCATTCAAGCAGCCCTTCTCTTAATGGGGTGAGGGAACCGTTTCTGGGTTTCATTTTTACTTTCTGTCACTACCCATTTATTTAGCTTGGTTAAGAAAATTCCTTACAATATTCCTCAGGGATAATTGAATGCTGTAGAGTTTCCTTTTAAAATTGTGTTCAGTCTTGTTTCTTTCTCTCTTGTTTTCTCTTTGTCTCTTGGGGTGGTGGTTAACCAATTATTCTTGATATACTTTATCCTCATCATCACTTATGCAACAGTCACCAGCATCATTATCATCAACTTCTCACCATTATCATCATCTTCACCATCATCATCATCGTCCATATCATCACTATCACCATCTTCATGACTTACAACTTACATTTTCAGTCCTAGCATTGTCACATACCTGCCACCATCATCTTCATCACAGCTTTCATTACACAGCTTGTTTTAAATCTCTGAGTAAGGGATACACAGTAACTATCGAATGGTAAAGTTTATTTGCCAACAGAACATAGCTGTCCTATAAAGGACGATGTTACTGTTGTTTTAGCCCCAGGAAAACATCTTTTCCAGCTGGCTATCTTCCTTGTAAATGCTATAAGGACACAGACTGTATGTCAATAGCCAGCTGGAAAAGATGTTTTCCTGGGGCTAAAACAACAGTAGTAACATCATCCTTTATAGGACTGCCACATTTTGTTGGCAAATAAACTGTGTATATAATTATATATATATATATATATATATATAT
>NC_068993.1:52445443-52446255 GCF_001194135.2 Octopus bimaculoides
TATATATATATATATATATATATGAATATATATACAATAGGTTTTCACACAGTTACCATCTACCAAATTCACTCACAAGGTATCGGTCAACCTGGAGCTGTAGTAAAAGACACTTGCCTTTTACCATTCAGGGCTTTGCCTTTCAGGATCGATAAATATAAGTACCAATTGAACACTGGGGTTGATTTAATTGATTTACCCCCTCCCCAAAACCTGCTGGCCTCGTGCCAAAATTTGAAACAAATATGATATTGAGTTACCTGACTATTCAATCATTGATTGTTAACCTTGCCAGTTTCTTCAGTTCTCATTTCTTTTCTTTTAAGTTTCCTCTACCTACTGGAATCTACGCTGTGTCTCTTTTCAACAAACCATTCTAATATTTAAATTTGCAAACCTCTGTTGTACAATGTAAACGTTCTCACATAGACAAACTATATACACATATGTGCAAATGCATGTATGTATCATAGTCATTTATAGATGTACTAGCAGCTAAGCCCGGTTTCACCCGGTCAGAGAGCGACGCGAAGAGAGAAACGAAGACATTAAAAAGAGGAAGAAGTGGATACGAAGTGGTGTTTGGGCGACGGATCTTGGTAGAAAAAAAAAGAATGTCATGGTGAGTTAGTAAGGAGAGCAAAGCAAGACTGGGGACTTACGTGGGCTGACAGGACGATGAAAAAATTGCGGAGTTGAAATTGGAGCAGTTGAAGTTGCCGTTGTTATCATTAGAGTGCCTCTTGGTAGACAACATTCTTTGTCCTTTCCTCAGGTGCACAAATAGAAAGACCCTGGAGACAGCCAACATA
>NC_068993.1:52448509-52451009 GCF_001194135.2 Octopus bimaculoides
GCGAGAGAGGAAGAGGGGGAGATAGAGAACGGGAGCAATGTGTATGTTGTTGTCACAGATTACGTATGTGTGGTTGTGTGTTTTTACGTATCAATGTTATGAAAAATAGGTAAAGAATACTGAGAAGAAAGTTTAATCTATGACGTTGTATGTATCACTTTCTCTCTCTGTTGAGCGCGTGTGTAAGAACGCTGTCCCAGGTAGAAGGGAAGAAATAAAAGTTGCTAGAAACAACAGCCAAATCTCCCTTAAATCACACAAAGTAAACGGAATTTTAAAAATCTAATTACTACACTGGAAAGTTCACATCGAGAAAATTCTATTGATGTAAAAAATTTTACAAAAAAGTGAAAAATGTGGATTTCTATAAACTTTTAAAAAGGCTTCACACAGACACACAACTTCAGCTTTATATGTTAAGATGGTCTGAATATTTGTGTGTATTCTTGATTCACTTAAACAAAAAAGTTAGACACAATGTTTCACCTAAAAGATCTAATTGCTGAAGTTGACAATTGTATAAAATTGAGACAAACTGAATGACATGAAAGAATTCTCAGTCGGCAACTGAAATATGCTGCTTTGGAGTATGTTTCCATTGCGTCTCACATCATTTTCCCCCCACAGGAATATTACAAATGAAATTCTTTACTTTGATTGTATTAAATCAATGTTTTAGTATCAGTAGTTTAAGATGATTGGACGGTTCAGAATATTATCATTGTTGTTGTTGTTGTTGTTGTAATCATTATTTCAACTGGTGTGAAACATTGTAATAAAACAGATGACAGGTTTAAGAAAGCTTTCACAATACTTCTTTAATCATGTTTAATGTGGTATGAACGCAGTCTTGCTATATAACACATTGGTTTTATTTGCTCTTTTGTTATTTTTTTATTTGCTCCAAAGTCAGCATTAAACTGTTGACATGGATAATAATGATGATGATGATGATGATGATGGTAATATTTTCTTTCCAATTAGTTTTCCTGCTTCTGTGAAAATACTAGTTTAGTATTTTACGATATCAATGTCTTTCTATAACAAACATTTCCTTTCATCAAATTATAAAGATCACAACTTTTTTTTTACTTATTCTTTTTTGATTTTGTTTGTTTATTTCAAAGGAAGTTTCTTCTCCCAAACTTACAAAGAAACAATCGACAGTAAATGAAGCAAACATTCTCCATGGGTGGGAGCAATAAACCATAGCATATTATAACTGAGAAGTTATTGCTTTAGTCTTTCGCCAACACTACTGTGCAACCTGTGTTTAATAATAACCTGCACTCTGTTAGTTACATCGATGATGGTTCCAGTTGATCTGATCAATGGAACAGCCTGCTCATGAAATTAATGTGCAAGTGGCTGAGTATTCCACAGACACGTGTACCCTTAAGGTAGTTCTCAATGAAATTCAGCATGATACAGAATGTGACAGGACTGGCCCTTCGAATTACAGGTACGAATCAATTTTGCCAACTGAGTGGATTGGAGCAACATGAAATAAAGTGTCTTACCCAAGGACATAATGCGCAACCAGGAATCGAACTCACAACCTTACGATTGTGAGCCAATTACCCTAACTACTAAATCATGTGCCTTCACTAGTTTAATAATAAGTGGAACCAAATTCTCAAAAATGTGACAAAAGTTCTTAAAATATTAGCAGATTTTATCACATTTTACAACATTAATTAACTAATTGAACATTCTGAGATAAATTTAGCTTACCATTCTCTGCGATAGGTCATGCCAGATTACATATTTAGCTTTTGTCCAATATTCAACTTGTTTCTCCTAACTCCAGTACTTTTATTGATTGTGTTAATGGATTGCTAGACTCAAGTGAAAAATATCAATTTATTCAGTAAATATTTTCCTTCTCTACAATGAAGGCCTCTTTCTGTCTTTGCTCTACCATTATCGAAGTAATTGAATGTATTTTCAGATATGAATGTATCTCTTACTACACTATAAATTATTCCATTAAGTTTCATCTTCAATTTTTTTTTTGTTTTTATTTTTTATTCCCCCTTAATTTATTCTGATCTATTGCAAGCCGTGAATTGCTACAGAAATATTCTGCTTGATAAGCCGTGCATATGTGAAAAATAGTAAATGGTTGTTCTCTTTAGATGCATATTAACAAAATAGATGTCTAATGGCTTAGTAGCAAAGTTCATTGCTTGCTTACACCAGAATAGAATCAACTTTGGTAATCTGTTGGGGAAGTAGAATTGAAGGCTGCTGGGAAATGGAGCATCAGTAGCTGAATATGTGATGAAGAAGGTATTCAACTGGAATGAATGAGTCTTCAATTATCTCATCTACTTTAACTCTCTCAAGACCAGCAGTTTTGATTAACGCTTAAACATGGAACGAATTTTAACTAATCTGTCAGGGATTTGTTTACTCTCTATCTGCAATGTGAGAAAAATTGATGAAATAAAAATAAAAATGAGGATGATGACAATGATGATGGTGATGACAATAAACA
>NC_068993.1:52453350-52473457 GCF_001194135.2 Octopus bimaculoides
TACACATGATATTATTAAAATTTATAATAATACGTATGAAAATTTATGTCAACACAACATTGTCAAAGTAATCCAAATTGGTGAAATTCTAACTGAACATCTGAAAAAAATCTTAGCTGTTAACAAACACTAACAAAAAGAAACGCCAAACCAAATTTAACTTTAGACATTCGTTCACTCAACCAAGCATGACATCATTGAATAACTAATTTAGTTTATAAAAATAAAATATAAAAAATACCATACTGAAACCATATTTTTTGACAATTTGAAATCTGCATTAAAACAAACAACCTAATGTAGAAAAGTATATTTATTTATCTACTAAAACCGATGACGTCATTGGATATCTAAAGAACAAAAACTGCAGACAAGAATTCTACATTATGCTTAATAGATAACTAAAGAATAAAAACTACAGATAATAATTCTACGTAATGCTCAATTGAAACTTATATACTTTACATCACAATAATTAATTAGTATTTATTTATTTATTTATTTATTTATTTAATTTAATAAACCTTCTATAGGAATTAACCTTATTTTATAATAACTGAAGAATTGTATTCAACAACCACCGAGGATCTCACAGTGATCTAAAATAAAGATATGATTTTCTTTGTACATATTATTGATTATGCATGTGTGTGTGTGTGTGTATATATATATATATATATATATATACACACACACACACATGAGTGAGTTTTGAGAATAGTAGGTTAGTGCGGTAAATTATTATAAGCCATATGTTTGTGTCACATTACAAGATTATTCTAATTTCTCATTAAGTATTTTCATTAACTCTAATTGCCTCACAAACATGATCTCTTTTGTTTTGTCTTTTTTTTGTTATGTTTTTTTTTTTTTTTCAAATATACTTTATTCCTGGGTCTCAGTAGTAAAGATGAGAATGGGAAATATATATACACCTTTTGAAATGTATGTGATTGTCTAACTTAACAGATTTAACTGCTCAAATTAAAATGCACCTTGTCTGTGCTCTCGTGTGTGTGTGTGTGTGTGTGTATGTGTGTGGTGTGCTTGTGAGTTTTGTGTCATGTGAATGCACCCCGTCCATTGTTACTGCCAACCTTTCAGCAATAGTTAACATCTATCCATTTATCTCCCAAAATTATTTGAGATCTAATGCTAGATTATATGTTTCCTTAACATAATGTTAACTTCTTGACTATCATTGTTTCCAAAGCCTGTGCTTATACCTCTCAGCTATAAAACCAAACATCAAAAGATAATTCCTATTTATATTGACACCTACACAGAGAGATTCCATCAAGTTGTCAACAAACATATATGTTATCAGATCGGAGGGAAAAAAAAAAATCTAAACCAAAGAAATAAATAAATTGGCCAATTGAAATAAATCTTCACAAGCTCTTTGATATACGTGAATGTGTGTGTGTGTGTGTGTGTGTGTGTGTGTGTGTGTGTGTATGTTTATGAAACAAGTTAGGCTTATGAAGAAGTTTTGTTGCAACATTCAATGAGAAAAATAATGTTACCTCTGTACCACTAGTGCCCTTAAACATGCTACACTATAGTTTATCACTAACACACGTACGCACACATCTTATTATTATTACCACCACTACCTGTACCAACACTAAAACTTCTCGTTCTTTGTTGTTGTTCTTCTTCTACCTCCTCTTCCTTTTTCTCTTTCTTCTTCCTCCTCTTTCCCCTCCTCTTCTTTCTTCTTCTTCTTCTCCTTCTCTTACTTCTTTCTTCTTATTTCTTCCTCTTCTTTCTTCTCTTTCTTATTCCTCCTCTTCTTTCTTTCTTCTCTTACTTCTTCTTTCTTCTTCTCTTCCTCTTCTTTCTTCTCTTCTTTCTTCTTCCTCCTTCTCTTCTTCCTCTTCCTCTTTTTTCTTCTTTTCTTACTTCTTCCTCCTCTTCTTTCTTCCTCTCTTACTTCTTCTTTTCTTCCTCTTCTTTCTTCTCTTACTTCTCTTCTTTCTTCTCTTACTTCTTCTTCTTCTTCTTCCTCTTCTTTCTTCTCTTACTTCTTCTTCTTCACTCATCATTTTCATCACTTAAAATCCTTGACCAAGAATTTTATACACAACCCACCCACAATTAAAATTGCTTCACCTTATTTATTCTGCATCTGAATATTTTTGCACCAGTCAAATCACAATTCCTGTCCCTTTTACTTGTTTCAATCATAGGACTCTGACCATGCTGGAGCACCAGCTTAAAGGGTTTAGTTGAACAAATCCACCTCAGTACGTTCAGTTTTTTAAAGTCTGGTACTTATTCTGTTGGCCCTTTTGTCGAGTTATGGGAACATAACTTATGGTACATTTTTCCTCTTCTTTCTACTTAAATTCTGGTTTCCAGTTTTGGTGAAATGTTGCTAAGCATCTTACATGGTGTATTAATGGTTCTTCCAGCTCATCACCTTATAACATTGGTTTGAAATTTTGGCACAAGGCCAGCAATTTTGGGGTAAGGAGAAAGTCAATTACATTGACCCCAGTGCTGGTACTTATTTTATCAACCCCCAAAAGATGAAAGGCAAAGTTGACCATGGCAGCAGTTGAACTCAGAACATAAAAACAGACGATATGCTGCTAAGCGTTTTGCCTGGTACAGTATTGATTCTCCCAGCTCATCACTTTCTTCCTACCTAAATATTGGTTTCAAATTTTGGCACAAGGTCAACAATTTCAAAGGAGGAGTCATGTCAATTACACCGACGCCAGTGCTCTACTGGTACTTATTTTATTGACCCCCAAAAAGATGAAAGGCAAAGTTAACCGCAACGGAATTGTTACTCAGAACATGAAGACAAACAAAATGCCGCTAAGCATTTTGCCTGCCACAGTAATGATTCTACCAGTTTGCTACCTTCTTCCTACCTAAATATTACAAGCAGTTATTCATTCCAAAGATAGCAAACCTACAACTCTTTAACCACCAAATAAAACTTAATTTATCTCATTCATTATCCTCATTTCTTCTCTATTCAAAGAGGACCCCATGTTCCTACTGAGATATATCAATGTAAATACAAACTGTCTTCTATAAAGTCTAAAGTTTAGTTACTTCAACAGTAAACACCATTAGAGTCTATTCTAGTCAGAGTTCTTAAATGAATAAAAACCACATGGTGTTTGTTAAAATTCTAATTTAGTAATCTATGTTTAAAACAATAAATAAATTTTCTGGAGTTAATGTGTATTGAATTAGAATTTGGAGAGTTACGATATAGTTGAATTTTATTTAGCAATGAAATTTAGGCGCCAGTGTGACTGTGTGATATACCAGCATATATCAGTGGAGAAGCATGGTTTAGTGGGTAGGGTATTGGAATCATAAGTTTGTGGTTTCAATTCCTGGACTGGGTGATGCACTGGGGTCTTGAGCAAAGCACTTTATTTCACGTTACTCCAGTCCACTCAGCTGGTAAGAAGGAGTAATCCTGCGAAAGACTGGCATCCTGTCCAGGAAGAGATATATACATTAGAGAAAGCAGGAAACTGGACCTATGTTCCTTACAGAGTAATGTGAACTAACTATGACTGTGTGATTAAAAAGTTTACTTCATGACCATGTGATTGTTGGTTCATTACTGTTGTATGAATTTAAAATTGTTCCAGAAGTCCATTGTGTGTGTGTGTATATAAAGAACACCAGATGAATAATGTGTCAATTCACTATAGCTGTTTCCAACAAGTTTTTTTTATTGATTAAGGGAGACATTACATCATTAGAAAAAAAAAACCATTTTCATCAGGTGAATATATTTATCACAACATTCCAAAACATTCAAAAGTTTGTGCTACTTCATGACGCTATGACCAGTGTCAGTCATAAGAATATGACTTGATTCACTCGAATCCTGATCTACTTGCATAGCAAGTGACTTGATCTGAGATCGTGTGCTGGAACGAAAACAATTGCTGCATGAAAGGTGTTTATAAGCCATTTAAGAAACACACAAAAACCGTTAGATTCACTTCAACATTTAAATTTAATTTGCCAAAATATTTTCGTCGCTTTGAGATCATGACAGTACCGCCTGACTGGCCTTCGTGCCAGTGGCACGTAAAAGCACCCACTACACTCTCAGAATGGTTGGCATTAGGAAGGGCATCCAGCTGTAGAAACTCTGCCAAATCAGATTGGAGCCTGGTGTAGCCATCTGGTTCACCAGTCTTCAGTCAAATCGTCCAACCCATGCTAGCATGGAAAGCGGACGTTAAACGATGATGATGATGATGATGATTCATTTGATATGGTTGTGTAATTAAGTTGCTCACCCTCCAGTTGTATGGTTTCAAGTGCCGTCCTGTTGCTGCATGGCACCTTAGACAAGTGTCTTCTATAGCTCTGGGTCAACCAAAGCTTTATGAGTGATTTTGGTAAATAGATATTTTTACATGTGTGTGTGTGTGTGTTGAGTGTGTACACTTGTGTCTCCTTGCAATGGCATCACATGATAATTGTAAGTGAGTGTCACCATCATATAAGAGGTGTTGTTCATTCCAGTCTTCTGTGGTGCTGTAGCAGTGTTGGCAGTGCTACTGGTGGTGGCGGTGGCTGCAGTGGCGGTGGTGGTAGGAATGATGACGACAATTGTGTATGTACATATGTGTGTGCCTGAATGACACTACTGGGATTAAAGCAAGATCTGACTGGATTCCCCACAATTTCCATCCACCAAATTCTGTTTGCAAGGCTTTTTGACTCTTACCCTAGGCAACTCATGGTAGGACTGAACACGAAGTTATGTAGTTGCTGAAAAGAACTTCTTAACTGCACAGCCTCACTTAAACAGAAAGTCAGAATGTGTATATGTGAGAATATCAAAATGATGACAGTGATGACGTGTGTGTGTTTGTCTGTCTGTCTGTGGTGTGTGATCATGTGTCTATTTACTTTACTAAAAGTAAAGTTCTATTATTGGGATTATAACCTCTATAAAGTTTTAATGAAGTAATTATGGCTGTTGAAGAAGTTTATAGTCACTGTCTTTAATTTTATAACATTTCTCTCACTGTAAATGACATTACATTTCGATTGAAATTAGAATCCAGGAGTGGAGAATCACTAGAATATTAGCATATGTGTATATTAACCTATTTTTGGGTTGTTTTTTTTTTTTTTTTTTTAGTTAATTTGACTCAACATCAATAAAAGCATAAATGTTCATGGTCTTTATAAATGAACAAAATTATCACCAGCATTAATTAGCTAATGGTTGCAGATATAGCTATGTGGTTTAAGACCCTTGCTTTGCAACCATTTGATTTTTAGTGTGAACTCACATTTCATAATACAATATACTTTGAGAGAGTATATATATATATTGTATGTATGTGTGAATGTGTATGTTTATATCTCCTTGTCTTGACATCACATGAAAGTTGTAAATGAGTGTCACTGTTGTACAAGCAGTGTCATTAATTTCCAATATTCTGCAAAAATATGTCTAGCCACAGGGTAATATTACCTTCCATGGAAACAGGTGAAGGTTGATGACAGGAAGGGCATCTCTCACCCCTTTCATGCCTGCCCAATTTCTACCATTGTAACCTACTCTTCCCTACCTTCCCTACACATCATCTCTCAGCACTTGTTCTTCTTAATCTTCATGCTCTCATCGATTCCCTATCTCTAACCACCTCCCACCCACTCATTCAGTCTTGCTACCTCTGCCCATCCTCATTTCTTGCTCTCTTGTCCTCATTCACTTCGTACCTTTAAGATCCATCCCAACACCTCATTACCACTATACTTTGTCTCTTTCCACCTCCACTCCAGTCACTCCTTCCTTCTCTACTACAATGGGAGTATCTTTGTAGCTCCCCTACAGCAAGAAATTTGTTCTGTTCTGTCCTGTTCAGACCCCTTCTATTATACTTTAAACCCCTCATCCCATACCATAAAGCTCCCCTACTCTCTACTGTAGTCCCAATCAATCAAAGGAGATCTTAGTCTTTCAGGTTGCTATAGTGCCATGAAAAAGGCAACAGTACTTGCTGTAAAGTGAATGCCATTAGGAAGGGCACCCAGCCACGGAATCCATGCCAAAGCAGACATTGGAGCACAATGCTGTGAAACCATCCAATCCATGCCAGCATGGAGCATGGATTTTAAATGATGATGACGATGATGATGGTTGTTTTACACTCACTCTTCCATGGTAACATGGATTGAACACAGTTATATATGAGGTTTGATCAAAAAGTATTTAAACTGTTGCTATGGTAACAGAACTGTGCCACTTGGCACAGATTCTGTCATGCATGCATTCTAAGTTATAACTTTCTTGCTCTCTTCTGTTGTATAAGGATGAAAGGTAAAGTTGACCTCAGCAGAACTTGAACTAGACAGACAAAATGCCACCAAGCATTTTGCCTGACTGGCTAACAATTCTGCCATCTTGCCACCTTATTTAATTTTCTTAATATGAGCTCTTTTAGGAAGGCAGCACACTAACATAATTATTAGCATGTTCGACAAAAGTGTGCCGAGTGTGGTCATCTCAACAAGATCAGGTTTCAACTGCACAGGATCAAGAAAGATGGAAACATTTTGAAAATGGTCTTAGTAGGTGACAAATAGTGGGTCTGTAGCTATGACTCCAAAACCAATGCTCAGTCTTTTCAGTGAAAGACCTCCAACAAGATTTCATGATGTTGAGGAAATCCACAAGAATACAGCAAGACAGCTTCTCACTATTTCAAAACAAGGTGTCCTAGGAATGTTTCCATCAATGGAAACAATGCTGGATAAAGTGCATGGCTTCAGAAGGGGACGACTTCTGCCAAATTGATGTTGTAGTTTTCCTTTTATAACACCAGTCCTGATACTTTTTGATCAGACTTTGTACATCAGATGCAATATTGATTTCTTAAGTAGCCATAAAGTAAAGCTAGTAAAAGAGAAATGAGATTGTGTGACGTTTATTCTTTTAACCAGTGATATCAATAATATGTGGGAAGTTGAAACATCTTTAAGAAAGAATTGATATATGTCTGTTTATTAAGCTCATTAGAAACTTTATGGTGCTTGCTACATTATTAATTACTAAGTGAAATGGTTAGACATGAAGCATGAAATTAGGATCTAAAGTATTTTATTTGTCTCTAGTTGAAATATAAATAGTATTTCTTGGTAAGTGGTCGTTATCAAAGATGCATCTTGCTGTAAATTAACTCTTAATCTTGCTACAGTTTTATAAGTTAGTTGAAAGAGAAGATTCTCAGAGGTGGGTGAAGTTGAGGTGGTTGATGTTCAGTTCAAACATCTGTGAGTTGGAGTCTATAGGAAACATGTGCATGGAGAAGGTGTTCTTAATTATAAGGGAGAAAGAATGGTTAGTCCACATTACTCTTTAAGGAGCCAAGGATTAGTTTCTCTGGCGTATATATTCATCCCTGGGATGGGATGCCAGTCCATTGCAGGATTACTCATTTTTACCAGCTGAATGGACTGGAACAATGTGAAACGAAGTGCTTTACTCAATAACACAACACACTGCTTGGTCCAAGAATCAAAACCACAATATTACAATCGTTAATCCAATAGCCTGACTGCTAAGTCATGCACTTCCACAAGGGAGAAAGAACAGTGTGATGTATTGGTGTGAGATTTGGGAGGTGAAACACAATAGCAGTGGGAGGAAGAAAAGAAAGGTAAGCCTGGAAGGTGGAGGTATGCATCTAGTTAATTCAGAGGCCATTGTAGTGTCGCTAGAAGAGTGTTGTGTATTGCTTCATATGTAACAAGTGTGACATACAAGCTATGTGTAGCAGTTGTGATTTTATGTTGTTGAAAAATAATTTTAGGTTGTCCTGTCTCATTAAAAGATTTGAATTATCTATTTTCTAGAAATTAGCTTAAACTTTTGATATCACTTTTCATTTGACACTTTTACATTCACTTTTTCATGTTACTTCTTTTAGGAAGGTGGCACCCTGACTGAATTGTTAGAATGTCAGACATGCTCATTGGCATTTCTTCCACCTTCATGTCCTGAGTTTATATTCTACTTAGGTCAGCTTTGCCTTTCATTTTTTCAAGAATGTTAAAATAAGAACCAGTTGAGCACTGAGGTCAGTGTTATTAACTAGCCCTCCACCCTAAAATTTCAGAATATTAGTTTGTTTTTTTTTTACTACTTTAATTTTCTTTCTTCATACAAACATTCATCGCTATATCAAATTTTGAACCTTTGCCTAAAATTTGATATACTTATCAATGAAGCAAAGTTTTTATAGCTGCACGTCTCTGTACCAGTAATGACTTTGGTTGTTAAGTCAGAATTAAATTCAGAGTTAGAAAAACAAACTGAGGTATCATATTGTACAGACAAGAATGTAATATTTCAAACACAGTATAGTTGTGAAACAGCAGAAAGAATGGATATTATTATCCTTATAAAACAGAAAAAAGTTGTCAACAAACAGCCACAGGATCCGAGTAATAATACCTAATCTTTCTGCTGTTTTCAGGGCTATACTGCATTCGAATTATTACCTTTTTGTCGGCACAATACAATACACATTTGACTCCTCTAAAAAAAAGATAAGAGTTTGTTTACATATGTTGTTGTTGCATTCCAAAGTGAGGTATGTTAAATACCTTAATATAAAGTGCAAACACACCATAGTTGTAATAGAATTTGAATTCCTGGCCTATAGTCCACTGCCTTAACCATACAGCCAGTTTACCTCCAAACTGAGTACCTCTGTAGATTTAAACATATGAGAGTATGTCTTTTTAATGGAGAGTACTGTAACTAAGGATGCAATAAAATGTGATTGAATTTGCACTCTGTCACACAATGTAGTGAGTTACAATTTGTTCTAATATGACTAAAATCACTCATTGAAAATATTGTACGATGGCACACTGGTGTGCCATAAGATCTAGCTAGATGTGTCACAAAAATAATAGCTATCACATATCTTTTAAAAAGATGAAAGAGAAAAAAAATCAGTAATTCTGAAAATAAATGCTTCTTAACTTTGCTTCATTTATTGAATGGACAGGCATAAGTACTTGATAATTTTCTGTAGTTTAAAATATTTATTGTCAAAGACTAAACTATAATGAATAACATTTTTTAATACAATTTTTTTGTTTCTTTCTTTTTACTTTATGCACAGAGTCTATCAGTGCACAAAGTACACCAATATATTTTCATTTGTTCTGAAGTATGCTTCTCATAAAAAAGAAAAAAAATTAAAAGAAGTTTGTGAACCATTGCTTTAAATGTTTTCATTGTATCATTGCTGGATCGATGTTTAATATGACAGAGATAAGCAGGAAAGTCTTCCTTCTGTTGAGAATGTCAATTTTTAGAAATATTATTGACTGTAGTTCCTCAATTACTAGTATTATTGTAGTTTCATTTCAATACTAGAACTATTTTGTCCCTGATGATTTCTATGATGCTTCACTTGAGCAGTGTAGTAAAATAGACCATATGATGTGCATGGTTAATTTTTAACTGAAGTAATTCTCTGGAAAATTGAATCATAAAATTGCTATTTGCTTGCAAAATGCTGAGAAGACATTATTTAATGAAAGATAAGAAAGTTAAAAGGAGAGACATTGAAGTTTAGATATGTTTTTCTAGAAGCCATTGAAGCTAATGCAGCAAGATAAAGGTTTTCTAAATATCTGCAGAATAATAGATTTTCCAGTACAATGGATGCATATTTGATAAAGTCATGTTCTTCAGTGATTCAATGGCTTAAGGAGTATTTGATTCTCTGAAACCTTCAAGAGGCTATCTTTGAAGGTTATTAAATTTTCTACTATAAAAGATAGCTCATCTTTTAGAAATGCAAAAATAAATTCTCTGAATTCTTCTCATTTTTGTACATATTTGAAGTATCATTGCTAATTGATATTTCACATTTATATTTTTTTAATTGCAATTAATTTTACTTAATTATAATTGGTTTTTGAGTGTCATTTTAGTTAATAGATGTCAATATATCTAATGCTAGGCAAAATGCTTTGCAACATTTCATCCATCGTTACATTCTAAATTTAGATTCTAAGGTTGACTTTGCCTTTCATCTTTTTTGGGGGGTCAATAAAATAAGACCAGTTGAGCACTAGGGTCAGTGTAATCAACTTAGTCCTGCCCCTGAAATTGCTGGCCTTGTGCCAAAATTTGAAACCAATATGTGCAATGCTTATATTTAGTGAATGTTACTGATGTAAAACTCTCTGCTTTGGTGTATCTAGCAACTGTGGATAAGTTCACTTCATAGATACATAGTTCCAGACTTCTTCTACAGTAACCATGGGTTGGTCAGTACTTTGTGAGTGGAATTTGGTAGATAGAAACTACTGAAGTCCATTGTATATATATTTATATGGATATCTATCACCAGTGTATAGTGATAAAAGATATAAATGTAAGCAAGAAAACTGAGAAGTCAGTGCATTCCAAATGAATTCTCTTGTGATATTTGTTAGCACTGAATTATACAGACAGTCTCTTGTGACTGTCACCATTGAGAATGCAATAGACCAGTAATTGGCCCATTTGAAACATGAAACCAATTATGCTATTGTTCACAGACTGTGATATAAATAAATAAATATGCAAGCCACAGAGGATGGACAAGTTATTTGTGTTTGGTTTATAATTCTACAAACAAACAGTTGTAATATTGTAGGATGTAAATTAAATAATAGATTAGTCATAGTCAGGTTTGGTAAAAAGATACTTTAATGTTTTGGACATGTCATAGAAACACCATTCATCTTCTCCACTCACTGTTCCTGGAAGAGTTGTCAGAGTAGAGTCCTCAGATGCTTCCTCCATAGGGTCTTATCTAAAGCAACTGTCATTAGACTTCCTGGCTGGATTCCCAAGCATGACTAACTGAGACTATGGTTATTGTCCAATCACCCTATTCTTGGTCTATTCCCTAAGTCTTCTGTTGGTTGGCTCAGTTTGAAGAATTTTTCTTGCAAATCGTTCCTGCAACATTCTGTGACTTCCCTATGTGGAGAAGTAGTAGCATGACTTGGAGAGACCCCTTGATCTCTGAGCTGCACCTTGTCAAGTAACATTTGGATTTGCAATTGTACTCTTTTGATCATTCCTCAACCATTGACTGTTTAACTTGAAAATATTTCTAGGATGAAAGATATTGTCCAAATTTTTCTTCTAATCTAAAGATTTTTAGCAAGGCAGGAATCACATAAAATATGGTTATATTATCATATCTTTTTATAAACAAGCCTGTACTAGAATAATAAAGATTAATAAAGCTGTTCCATTCTTCAGACGAGGCACAAGGTCTTCTTTTTTTTTTTTTTGTTAGAAATTCATAGTTGACTGAATTGAGCCCTGTATATTACTGGTATTTATTTTATCAATTCAAAACAGTTGCAAAGCACAGATGTTGCTGAAAAATTCCACTCTGCTCAGTCCCCTCTATCACCTGTCTTGTTTAATTAAGCTGTATCCTTTATAGCTTTCTGTATACTTTACTTAATATGGATATACTGTAAAATGAACTTTTTGTCTGATACTGATCTATTTCGGTGCTCTTTAGCACTGTACCTCTGTACGAGATGCTTTTCTGGCTTTCTGCAGCATATCCACGTTAAGTAAGATATACAAAATGCTATTCTGAACTAATACTGTTTCCATTGCTAATAACAAATAATTATCTTTATCTTTTGCTATTCACTTTATGATTGATCTTCTCTAATCTATGATCTGCTTCTGATTACATATTTTATGTATTTATATATTTTTATTTGAACCAACAAACTTTTATTATGTATCAAACTCAAACCATTTCATGCACACCATTTCAGTTGAACCCTAAGCATATATATTTGATTTCAACTCAAGCCTATATGCATCATGTAACATGTACCTCAACACATCATTTACACCTCTGTAACATTACATTATAAACTTAAACAAGGTAGTCTCTACATGGTTGCTCAACCTATTAGAAATTGCAGCCAAATCACTTCTAAATCACACTCAACTATCTTAAAAAGCAAATAGGCAAATTTGATAATGTAGTCCTAGGTACACAATGTCTAAAATATGAGGTAGAGTGGTCAAGCTGGAAAGCCATTGTTTATAGATATACTCTGTTGGAAGTTAAGAATTAAGTTACAACAATAGCATGTCAAGCCAAAAGAAGGCAGGGTCACCATGTACTCACTTGGCTAACTAGAAATAGCTGCCAAATCTCCTTCAATGCACATCCTAACATCTTAGAAAAGGAAAATCACTGTAGATACTATCTAAAAAAATATGTGATGGTCTTGTTTGGAACACTTTGATCAGAAGTTTCCTCAATCAGGGCTCATCAGGGGGTCTAACAACAACACCTATACAGGTTATGTACACTATAGTAACACTGACCTAAACACATGTATATATGTATTGCAACCAACATCTAAACACCATGTAAAAACATCAGTCTGGTTACACAACTTAGGCAAAGAAAAGAATGAAATAAACTTAGGTTAGTTTATTTCATTTCATGCTTAATCCATAAACTAACCACGTGGTTTTGGGTCTCTGTCCCTATGACTGAAGCAAGCAAAAGATAAAAGATAAAACTGTATCTATCACTTTTCTATACAATAAATCTATATAATATTTATACCCTAAGTTTCTTTGCACCAGGTCAGCCCTGATTGAGAAAGCCTCTGATCAAATATATTCCAGTCATGCCCATCCCATATTTTTATGTGTCGTGAACTATGTTGTCCAATGTGATCTTACTTTCCTTGGGGGTAACCTGTAAGAGATTTGTCTGCCATTTCTAGTCGGTCCACCAGGTGGTTTCTTCATTGTTTATTGTCTATATTATAGCTAAACCATGTAATATACAATAGGATCCTTAGTATATCTATTGTTAATATGTACTGACGACTATAAATATGGCATATGTACATTATATTATGATCATGATGACTACACAATGTAAGATTAAGTCTATATTATGTAAATAAAGATTATATTTACACTTTACTATATTTGTACTACAGAACAGCTTCACAACCATGTCATGTAAATTCTAAATTTGTTAATATACATCATTAAGAAAATCTTTGTTTAAAAGAATTCCTATTGAATTCCAATATTTAGAATTTACTATCATTACCATTCTCTTAATTTTCCAATTGTTCTCTCTCTCTTTCTGCAGACAAACGCCGCTTATAAGCGGTTAAAATCTCAGGCGATGGGCACGGACAATAAAAGAGATGCTGCAGTTCTTCAGCTCTGTGGTAAGTGTGAATAGTTTAACTCTTGAATGGCAGGAAAAGGTTGCATGGATGTGTGTACTAAATGGGCAAAAACAAAAACAAAAAAAAAACCTCTTATTCTTAAGGGTAATTTTTACACTAATTTTCACTTTAAATAAATACAAAATCTTCACTTTTCTTTGCGTCTGACATGAGCATAAATTCATATGAGATTCCCACATTGTTGTCAAACCAGATATATAAAGGGAGAAATATCAGTGCATTTTTTTCATCTAGAGATAGTTGAAGCATCGTGTGGTTCTGTGCTATTTAGAATATCTTCATCACTCTGTATATTTTCCATTTGTGACTTGACTTCTCCCATTGATAGGGGCTGCTTACACACAGACACATTTGATAAAGTAGACACTCAAACATTAATTGATGATAGTTGTATCCATGTAAAAATTTTTGAAACATTAACTGATGGTGTTCACCATTCTCTAATGAAACATCAATTAATGATGTCTGTCATTTAAAGGTTAAATATAACTTCATCATGGTGTTAGACAGGTTATTTAAAATTTAATTGATACACAGCATGGGGTTATATCACCAAGCTCTAAGCTTCACAAATATATTAAATGGAGAAAGGAAAGAATCATAAGATCCATGGGCATTGCTCTTTGCAACTACATTGTTTTGGATTTAGCCCCTCTGTGTGGCACCTTGGGCAAGTGTCTTTTTAAATTGTAACCCCAGGCCAACCAATACCTCGTGAATGAATTTGGTAGACAAAAACTGTATGGAAGCCTGTCATTTGTGTATGTGTGTGTCATTGAATCGAAAGAGTTGTATTATATTCTCAATTATAGTATCTATTATTCCTAATGTGTTGACAGCACATACTCTGCACAACTTTCTCTCTCACACACATACACACACACATTCTTAGACCATCTATCCGGTAGACACACCTACTTACATTTATTTATGAGACCATCTGTCTGGTTGACAACTGTTTGTGAGCCAGCCTTCTTTAAACACTGCTCAGTCATTGACCTGTCTTCTCTCATTTTGTCTGACTTTGTGTGTGTGTGTATGTGTTTGTGTGTGTGCATGTGCATGCACATGTGTGTGTGTCTGTGTAGATGTTTACTTTCTGTGCACTTTGCATGAAAAAAGGCTACTGAGCTATGAGTAATGAAGTTTCTTGTCATTTCCCTACTACCAAATCATCCACTGGCACTGCACTTTCAAAGATGTACATAACGAGAGATCACTTACTTGAAAAGGGGTAGCAACAAGAAGGGCATCTGGCTGTAAAACAAAGCCTCAATAAAATATTTTCAGGTGGGGCTGTGTGGTAAAAACTTTACTTCCCAAACACATGGTTCTAGGTTCGGTCTCTCTGCATGGCACTTTGGGCAAATGTCTTCTACTATAGCCTTGTGGTGACAAAAGCCATGTGAGTGGATTTAGTAAATGGAAAGTAAAAGAAGCCTGTTGTATAAATATCATCATCGTCTGAAGTCTGCTTTCCATGCTGGCATGAGTTGGACAGTTTGGACAGGAGCTGGCCAGGTAGAAAATTGCAGCAGATTTCTGTGTCTGTTTTGGCATGATTTTTGTGGCTGGATACCGTTCCTAACACCAACTAGCCCGCAGAGTGAACTGAGTGCTTTTTACATGGCACAAGCACAAGCAAGGTCAGTTTTGGCATGGTTTTTACTGCCAGATGCCCTTTCCAAACACCAACCACTTTACAGTGTGGACTGGATATAACAGCCAACTTTTCCTCAAATTAAACCTCGTTGTCTTAAATATAAAAGACACATCGGATAATGTAGTCTTAGACACACTATGCCTGAAAAGAAAGACAGAATTATCATGGCTGGGTTGCCTTTTATCATAGGTCTGCTTGATCAGGGCTGACATAGGGCCTAAACAACAACAAGTAACTATTAATAGATTGGATAATGTTATAAGATGAGATCAGATAAAAGATTTGTTTGAGTATGAATTCTGTAATGCCAATATCAGTCTAAGAAATCATCATCATCATTATTATCATCATTGCACTAACTTTTTGTTATTATTATAGTGACCATGTTTACATTCTCTACATTTCATGGATTCTTTTGTCCATTCTTATTTCCCGATGGGATATTTTCACAGTTATTGTGTTTATCATTCTGAGGAGTCTTTAAACTTATAATTGTTTTATATTTAACCAACAGTTTTCTTTGCTATATTTTGTTATTGCTGTTCTTGTTGCTGTTTTTGTTGCATTCTTTGTCTTTTCTCTTATTGTTATCTTTGGAACTGAATTTGCTATGATTTTATAACATTCTGTCTGCTAAAGAAAATAAATAGCAAAAAAAAAACCATATTGTTTGAAGTTTGTATGTGATTGTTTTTAGAATAAATTATACATCAAGACTACTTAAACAGCATGGTGGGTAATAATCAGCTGTGTGTTGTATTTTAGTCAGAATTTTCCTATAATGATTCAGTTTTTTAGAGATTGAAGATATTTTTGGATGAAGACTGGGGGAGATTTTGATAGATTAAAAATGACAGCATTCAGAGGAAGAAAAAAGTATTATCACAAATATTTTCATAGAATTATTTTATTTACTGCTTATTTCTTCTTTTAGAGTACTTATACTTTCTTTTTGATTTGCTGTTTATTTTATGCTAGTTTTAAAAAAATTTCTAGATTTATTGGTGGAGGGGGTGCAGTTTCTTCTTTAGCTTCTAATTCAACATATTTAATACCCTTTATTGTTATTTATTGCATATCACAGTCTAGAAATAATAATACCTTTGTTTACAGATTCCCAATGAGGTAATCTTTAGTTCACTGTATTTCTGAGGGCAAGAGAACTTAGAGGATTTTGTTCAAAAAACCACCAGGATTTTTTCCAATGTTTGCATCCATCCTTGATATAAAATGATTTCAAATTTTAACATAAGACCAACAATTTTGAGGAAAGGTATAAGTCATTTACATTGAATTCAAATTTCCACACAAGGCCAGCAATTTCGAAGGAAATTGACCACTGTGTTCAACTGGTATTTATTTTATCGACCCTGAAAGAACGAAAGGCAAAGCCAACCTCAGCAGGATTTGAACTCAGAATGTAAAGACAGATGAAATGCTGCTAAGCATGTTGCCCAGTGTGGTAACGATTCTGCCAGCTCACCATCAATTACATAACCACAGTACTTAACCAAAAAGATGAAAGGCAAAGTAAACCCCAGTGGAATTTCAGCTCAGAACATAATGAGTAGGAGAAATATCATAAAGCATTTTTTGCCAATGATTTAACAATTCTGCTTGCTTGCCTTCCCTGATATATAATGAAAACTAGAAGCAGACATGCATCAATGACCTTTGTGCATTTGTTGTAGACACAGGCCTAGGCAAGATGTTTTATGGAAGAATACCAGTTAATGTCAAACAAGACCTTTTTCCTTGGAAAACAATGGGGGCTTGAAAACAAATATGGCACTTGTATTGTCCTTGTTATTTCCATCAGAAAGAGAGTCGGGGCAGAGACTGCAAAGCATCTCATCTTGTGCTCTTACAATTCTGCTGATTTGTTATTCTGGACTAGTACTTCATTTATCAGCCCCCCCCCCCCCCAAAGGATAGAAAGGAACAGTGAACTTGCAAGGATTTGAATTCAGAGTATTGAAAGGTGGAACAAATACCACAAGGTATTTTGTTTGATTTTCTAACAACTGTATGAGTACATGTGCTGGAGGTGATAGTAGCATTTGTCTAAATCCCTTTTAGTCATTCCCAAAGTACTTATTTATTATAGGGATTCTCTTTGTTATCAATCCCCACATTCTGGTAATCTCTATTTCAAGATTTATATAATTGAATAATTTCTCCATTTCATTTAAAGTTACATTAGCTTCTTCTTGGGCTGATGCTTTAATCAGAAAGCACTTCTTTTCCTGGCAGTGTTCAACAACAGCTTCTGGATAATTTAAATTCGTCATGATTTGTTTGTGTAGATTACTATATCCCAGGCCATAGTCATTTTGTCAGTCTCTTTTTTGCTTTATGCATGTATTACATCTTTTCTGTCTGCTTGATCAGAGGAACCAATTTCTCATTAAAGTACTGAGTACTTGGCTGAATATTCCATAGATGCTTATACCCTTAGTATAATCCTCAGTCGGGATAAGCATGACTCTGTATATAACAAACCGGATATAATCCGTTTCATTGGTTTTCATATAGTCTTGACCTGCACAATTTTACTCATAAAACAAATGACAATCCTCATCATCATCAGCAGCAGCAGCACCACTACCACCACACACCACCATCATCATCATCATCATTACGATCATCACCATCATTGTTGTCGTTTTCACCAGATCCATGCAATTTTTACTGCTCACCAGGTTTCCCTCTTTGTTCCTTCTGTGTCTGTGAGTTACATCTGTTTTTGTTTTGCTGTTCCTGGTGTAATTTTAGTGTTTGTTATGTAGAATATGGGAAACAAGAGATGTGTCATTTTGTTAGTTGTTGATCATGTTTCATATGTGATTATGTAGGTTGTATTATATGTTTTAGTGTCAGGTGCTGTGTAGGTTATTGGATGACACACCTGCAGAACATGAGTCCTTGATGGTGTGTTGGATAGGTTATAGTATCGAGTATTGATTATGTTAGTCAATGTGTAATATATTTTGTGTGAGTTGTGTTGTTATTTTATCATGTGACGGTTGTATAGTAAATGTGTTGCAGGGGTTGTGCAGAAATTTTAACTGTGAGAATTATATTATTCTACAGAAAACATTTTGCATAGAATAGGGGTTCTACGTAACAGGGTTATTTTGTGGGAACTGCATGTAGAATTGTGAGCCCTACCATAAGTTTTATGGGGCTTTTTTTTTTTTTACCAATTGTTTGCATAGCCTTCTCTAGGTGCTAATTTTTTGTTTCATTATTTAATATATATATATATATATAAAGGGTAAAGACCCCTTCAGTCATGAATGACTATGATATTCTGGCTTACTTAGACTCCATCAAGATTTGCAGAATCATTTTTCAGAATATTCTGGAAATCTGTTCTGATCTCTCTCTCTCTCTCTCTCTCTCTCTCTCTCTCTCTCTCTATCTATCTATCTATCTATCTGTCTATCTATCTATCCTCCCCCCCCTCTCTCACACACTCACACACAGCTCTTTTCTGGTGTCTGATTAAATTGTTTCCTCATATATATATAAATTAAAAATCATTTGCTTTTTTCAGGTTTTCTTTATGCATCAATCAATTTCTAGTGAATCCCATAATCCATTTAGTCATGGAGACATCATAGCCCACTCAGTCATATCAAATTGCCAGCATCCAAACAGCTGTGCCTAATTGTCTCATTCCACCTATCAAGTTGATCATCTGTGTTATCCAACTAGCAGTATATTAACATATGTGTGTATGGCAGTGGTATATTATATAGTAGAACAGTTATCTAGCTGTATACATATTTCTTATTAATTCTATGTCTTAAAGTTATCTCTATAGATTTTCTATAGAAAATCTATAGAGATAACTTTAAAAAGTGAATGAATCGCACTGCTAACACAAGTAAGGCACAGTATTGACACATAAGCTTTTAATGTACTTATGTACATTATTATTTTAATGTAGCATATTATAGTTGTATAACGAAATACATTATCCTACCAGCAATTAGTAATTCCATGTGTATTTTAATTCAGCATATGCCTGTACATTATTAGTTAAGACAATATAGATACAGCTCAGGTTAGGAAAGACAAGTGTTAGGAGACCATATAGGTGCTAGTTGGAGTGCAGTATGCTTCCCCGTAGAAGTTGAATGTAGGGGTTTTTATTGGAACCAGGCTAAGACAGTGACCGCTATCAACTGGTGTCAAACATTGGTAAGCAAGTGACATCTTGAAAGACATCCAGATGACAGTGAAGAGAGCCAACCATTGGATATGGTTGAAAAGAAATTATGAAACCTGGCTGAAGAAGAAATTATCTTAAAATGGATTTGAGGCGAGATACTAGTCAGTCAGACTAATAGACCTCATATAAGGAGTTGAGGGCAGTGTGCATTTTTTCCCGGTGAGCCCTGAAACCTACTGGTATTTGGTATGTGGAGTTTTCAACTCTGCATTTGCTCAAACAAGCAGTTTTCAAGTCTCAGTAGCACAGTCAATGGTCACATTTAGTATTTACTACTGTATGTGTTAATACTTTCTAATTTTAAACTTTTATGAAATTTAAAACACCTACCAGCACCACACATCAACAACTGCATTCATTCTTCACAGAGAGTAGCTGAAAGACAGGACCAAGAAAAACCAAAAAATAAAAATCATTTTGTTTTTTAAATTTCAAAAATATATTCTGTTCATTTTGTTTTAGTATTGAGGCAAAAGAAAAAAAAATACTACTAATAAATAAAATGCAAACAACTAGGTAGATTTTTTCGAAAAGGAAGGAAGAAGTGTATGTCACCAAGATGATCTCTTGCTTTGAGCTTGATTTTGATTTTGAAATGAGAAGTCAGAGAGAAGCAGTTGTTTAAGGTGTGCAACATTTTATAGATTTTGAAAGACATTTGATATTGTGCTAGATGAGGTGCACTTTCTATAAATGGAATCACCTACTGAACAGAGCAGTGTTATAGATCAAATCCTTCCTGTCTATCACAGCTGACAGCAACTTAACTGTAGCTACTGGTTTCTTCTTTCTGTCACCTCTACACAAACACACACCCTGCAGATCTGAGCATTTATATAGATATGTACATGTGTATATTTATGAATTTATATGTATTTCTTTATGTATGTATGTGTATATATATATATATATAT
>NC_068993.1:52474043-52480237 GCF_001194135.2 Octopus bimaculoides
TATATAATATCCAAGTGTGTGTGTAAATTTACTTTACCATTGTAGACTAAATGACTTTAAAAGAAATATTCTTTTCAATTTCTCTTTCCTTTTAAAATATTGCTTTATTTTATTTTATTTTATTCTGTTGCTGTTGTTATTGTTGTTGTTGCTGCTCCAACAAGAGCAAAACCAACCAAACCAATAATTTCAGGAAATCCTATTTGATAGATGTCGCATTTTCCGATCAAGAATCAATATCTGGTTTAACTCACCTCAGGCTTCGGTTTCAATCAATGTTATTAAATTAATTTTCAGTCTTTTGTGGTCAATGACCTTGCAAAATGATGCTGGTATGTGCGTATGTGAAAATAACATGTTAAATCAAAGCTGTGACAACATGAAAAAAGATGTGAATTTTAAAGTAACCTTATCTCTCTAGTTTACACTGAAATCTGTAGTATTGGTTAGATTAAACTTTGGGTATGAGGTTTAATAAGATTGAACCATGACCAAAGTTATCACTATACTGCTAAAGATCAGCCATACCATGTACTGCCATCTATATTCAAGTGCCTATGTAGTCACTAGCAGACATAGACACCATTTGTGTATGTGCAATATATATATATATATATATATATATCCGAGTATGTATGGTTGTGTATAGAACAATATATCAATCAATGAATTTCCAACTTAGTATGATTTTTACGTTTTATTATTTGCTATTTTTACAATTTTACAATATTGAAATAAACTAGTACCTTCATATGTTACGCAATCATCAGGTTTATGTAATTACAGTTGTGCTCCACAATTAACAATTGTTGTCAATCGTGGAACTGATGATTGCGTAACGTATGAAAGTACTAGTTTATTTCACTATAGTAAAATTGTAAAAATTGTAAATAATAAAACATGAAAATCAAACTAAATTGGAATTTCAGTGATTAATGTGTGTGTGTGTGTGTGTGTGTATATACGTACATGGATGTTTGTATACATATGTAAGTGTGTGTGTTTATATTTATGTGTATATACATATATGTATGTATATGTATACATACATGTATATATGAAACGTTAATCCCTATGCATTCTTTTTCTCTCTGTCTCTCTGCTTTTTTTTTTTTTTTTTTTTTTTTTTTTTTTTTTGTTCTCTCTCCATTTTCTTCCTCTCAACCCTTTCTGTTGAAGTGCATAGGCTTGAAACATCTAAGACTTTTACATTCTTCTCAAGCATCAAATTAATACATTTGCTTGTTGTTCCCTCACCTGTCTTCATCTTTTGTTTTCTGTAAATTTTAACTATATATATATATATATATATATATATATATATATATATATATATACATACATATATATATATAGTTCCATTCCATTGACCAAATCAGCTGGAACCCTCATTGCCATAAGCAACGGATTGCCTATATATATATATAGACAGACAGACAAAGAATTAGTAATACAATGTTAAGTTATTGGTAATTCAAGTAGACAATTCAAAATCAAGAAGTCTCCTTAGCCTTGCTAAGGGAAAAACAACCCCTGTAATGCTGGTTTCATACAAAAAGTATGCACTCGGTTCATACTGTGGTGTAAGGGTTGCTGGTAGGGAGGGCATCCAGCCATAGAACCTATGCCAAAACTGAGACATTGGAGTAAGACATGATCCTCTACCACACTGGGTTATATTAAACTTTGTAACTCAGGTGTGTGAATTATGTATGGAGAGAGGAAAAAATGTAAGTCTTCATATTTGGTGAAGTTGTCTTTTAACCTATTGTCAAGTGGCATGACTAACCATGAAGCCTCTGTATCCATCTGTCCCCCTCTTGAACCTCTGCTATCTTCCACCAGTGATAGCTCTCCTTTTTGCTTCCATTCCAATTTATGTCAGATTATTATTCTTTATTGCCCACAAGGGGCTAAACATAGAGGGGACAAACAAGGACAGACAAAGGGATTAAGTCGATTACATCGACCCCAGTGCATAACTGGTACTTAATTTATCGACCCTGAAAGGATGAAAGGCAAAGTTGACCTCGGCAGAATTTGAACTAACGTTTCAATTTATGTCAGTTTATGTCAGGCTAAGATCACCTGATGTGTTTCATCACTACCAAACATAAAAAGTTAACATGTGGGGGTTTTTTCTTCTTTTGCTCATTATGGAATTATCACAGTTTAGAATGCTAAGACCAATAGAATGAGTACCAGACTTAAAAAATAAGTTCTGGGGTCAATTTATTCAGTTAAACCCTTCGAGGAGGAAACACAAGCTTAACTGCTCTCCAGTGACTGAAACTGATTAAAAAAACACAAAGTCTGCCAATGTGATTGTTGGTTTTCTCGTCATTTGTATAACCTAAATCATGAAAGGAAACATCTCAGGCAAAGTTTTATACACATTCAAATTTAGAACCTTAAAACAGAAATTTAATATAAGTTATTCATAGGCACAAGCAGGGGTGTGTGGTAAGAAACTTGCTTCCTAACCACATGATTCCATGTTCAGTCCCACTGCATGGCACCTTGCGCAGGTGTCTTCTGCTATAGCCTTGGGCTGACCAAAGTTTTGTGAGTGGATATGGTAGATGGAAACTGAAAGAAACCCTTCATATGTGTGTGTATTTTTGTGACTTTGTTTGTCCCCTTCCACTGCTTCACAACTGGTGCTGGTAAGTTTACATCCCCATAACTAAGCAGTTCAGCAAAAGAGACCAATAGAATAAGTACTGTGGTCGATACATTTGACAAAAAAATTATTCAAAAATTCAAAGCAGTACCCCAGCATGGCCACAGTCTAATGACTGAAACAAATAAAAAATAAAAGACAAGTATTTATAAATTTATAAAGTAAAAGGAACTCATTAATTTTCTCAGTAGTGATGCACTCCATCAGAACCTTCCGTCTCTGCAGGAAGCGCCTGGGACTAAAATGGTTCCCCCACTTCTGGACCAGATGAATGGGTTATTAAAATTACATCACTTCTCCAGGAATCTATGTTAACTAGAGCTTTTAGAACTTGTTTGGGGTTAGATGCCCTATATTCTGATCCAGCTTTTTAACATATTATCTATAATTTGTTAGAGCTTTCATTAAGTCTATCTGTCTAAATGTGTAACACTATCTATTTATTCCTTTTATCTCTCTGTCACTATAGTTTTGTGTCTGTCTCTGTCATTTCCTTTTTAGCGATTATGATATTGATTTCTGTATAGTTTTTTTTTTTTCTTTTTTCCTCTTCAAGGAATGATAAATGTCTGGATTCCCCCCACCCCCACACACACACACACTTTTGCTTGTCTGCATAAAGAGAAAGAGAAAGATATGGAGGGAAAAAGAAAGGATGGGAGGGAGAGAATTAAAAAAAAAAAAACATAGTTCAGAAGCAGAAGATTTGATTAAAGTATTTTATGTGGGTTTCTTGGAAGTGGTAGTGGTGGTAGTGGTAGTGGTGGTGGTGGTGGTAGTGATAGGATAGTTACTATTATTCACAGTCTCTTTCACCATTCTTCTATTACTCCCCCTCCCCTTTCTCACCCTTCTTCCTACCACTCTGTTTCCTTTCACACCACACACACACACACACACACACACACACATCTACACAGATACCTTAATACACAGCAGCATGTGTTGCTGGATAACTAAGGAATCAAGTCAAATAGGTCAAGCTGCATTGATGTATAAGCGATAAACTACAACATAAAGCAGATATTAAATATCTCAATTTATCCTACTTTCCGGGGGGGGGGGGGTCTTTTTTGTCTTTTTTCTTTTTGCACCTGTTGCCTTCTTCTCATATTAAACATCATTTACATTGCGCTTAGAGTCTTCAATTACAGCTTGATAGATATGGATCTGTCCAATGTTTCACCTGTGCAACATCTCATCTCTAAATTTGCATTTAACTGTACAGGATAAGTGCTGCTTTAAATGTTTAGCCCCTCTTATTGTGGATTCATCGTTTTCTCACAATCATTACACATTGTATTCAGACCTCTTTTATGTGGTAATATTTTTAATATCACAGAAAATTCATTAGAAAGCTATTTTGGAAGTGAAATATAACATGTCTTGAATGGCACAACAATGCAGAGTGGACTATAATAACTGTTATAATTTAATTATTCATAGTCTGATATAATATTTCAGAATATAAAAATTCCTTCTTCAGATGCTGCTAGGAATTAATCAAGTCACTGCTATGATCAGTTTTTCACTGGTTTTGGAAGTCTTTTAATTGTAATTCTTCTGTTCAAAATTGTCTTCAGTATCAACAGTCAAAAGCTAACAGATGATATTCTTATTTACCTTTACAGTTTATTTTATATTTTGCCAATAATATTGTCATTGGTTTAAATGTTTTCCATTCAGTCAGTTATTGCTTCAGTATATTTATAATGATGCAAGGGATGAGGGTATGTCCACAACTAGGCACAAAGGACCTCTTTTAAAGTACCCATGCCTAGTATATTTCACTAATATAGCAGGCATGGGCAATCTTTTCTGATAATTTGACTGCATGACACATTGTTCATCAATCAGGAGGGCCACACTATTGATACCATTCAAAGTAATTTTTCATTAGGTATGTCATTCAGAAAGTTATTTTGGGTGCAGCTTGCCCATGACTGAAACATATCATCGCTACCCCTGTCCTTCACCACTGCTTGACAACCGGTGCTGGTGTGTTTACATCCCCGTAACTTAGTAGTTTGGTAAATGAGATAACTAGAATAAGTATCAGGCCCAAAATAGCAAGATTAGCACTGGGGTCGATATATTCAACTAAAAATTCTTCAAGGTGGTTCCCCAGCATAGCTACAGTCTCATGAATGAAACAAATAAAAGATATATATATATATATATATATATATATATATATATATATATATAGAGAGAGAGAGAGAGAGAGAGAGAGAGAGAGAGAGAGAGATACTCACACACACACACACACACACACACACACAAAGGGTTTCCACTTAGTTTCTGACTGTCAATTTCCACTCACAAAGTATTCTTCACATCCAGAATGACATGGTCACAGAACTATCTTCTTTACCATTCAGCCATGCCTGTGTCAAAATCAAGTTGTTATTTAGCCATATTTCATTTGGGGAAATACAAATAACTGTTGATCTTACTTAAGCTTCTTGAGTCCAGCTGTCTCAGTGAGTTGCAGGTGTAAGCAAGATACTTAATTCTATATTGTCTTAGTTCAAACTAACTCTCAGGAATAGGTTAGAGTTCTTCCAGATATATTACTTGTAATAGACTAGCATCTTATCCTGGAGGAGATGTTATTCCACCTCCACTCATGAAAAGTGGAACTGAACACCAACCCTTAACAGTCACAGGTTTTAGTTGGCACTTTTGTGTGTGTGTGTGTGTGTGTGTGTGTGTGTCTGTCTGTCTATCTGTGTGTGTATGTGTGTCTTTGCGCGTGTACGTGCACACACGCATATGTGAATTAAGAGGTAAATAACTGAATTTTTTCAATATCTTATTTACTTTCAAAAATATCCTGATCTATATATATATATATATATATATATATTATTTTTGTTTCGTTTCAGCTGAACTCTTTGATCCTGATGCAACATCACTACAATTGAAAGTCATAAAATATGTAAGTTTACTGTCATATTTCTCTTCAATTTTAGTTCTGTTAGACATAAAAGGGTTGTGACAGTCATAATGACCTTCCACTTTTTCATTCAATCATTTTAACAGTTAATATCTTTTTTCTTTCTCTTTTTAATACTTGGGGTTAGATAAGTCTTCCAAGGCATAATTGTTACCAACATCAAATCAGCAACAATACATACAAGCAGACTTCTGCATGATTTAGGTTTTAGTAACTTTTAGTTATTATTATTTTTTTTTTTTTTTATTCGTTTTAGTTTATTCTGAGAACTTACCTTCCATGAACAACAATGCCTCCTAATAAAGCCTGAATTGAATTGATTTTGTTTGTCTCAGTCGGTTACAAACATATATTTCAGATCACTGATCTCAAATACAATGCTTCACTTTAAACATTAGAGTTCAATTCCTGTATGGTAAAATCAATTGCTCCTCCATTTGGTGACGTGTGTGTGTATGTATGTATGTATATTTATGTGTGTATATTTATGAATATATGTATGTATATTTATATATATATATATATATATATATATATATATATATATATATA
>NC_068993.1:52480422-52488989 GCF_001194135.2 Octopus bimaculoides
GTTTTTGTGCGGGTGACACGTAAAAGCACCCACTACACTCTCTGAGTGGTTGGCGTTAGGAAGGGCATCCAGCTGTAGAAACTCTGCCAAATTAGATTGGAGCCTGGTGTTGCCATCCGGTTTCACCAGTCCTCAGTCAAATCGTCCAACCCATGCTAGCATGGAAAGCGGGCGTTAAACGATGATGATGATGATGATGATATATATATATATAAGTGCCTGTGAGGTGCCACATAAAAGCACCCAGTACCCTCTGTAAAGTGGTTGGCGTTAAGAAGGGCATCCAGCCTTAGAAACCAGGCCAAATCAGACTGGAGTCTAGTGCAGCTCTCCAGCTTGCCAACTCTGGTCAGACCATCCAACCTGGGGACCAGCATGAATAACGGACATTAAATGGTGATGACAATAATGATGATGTTATATACACACACACACACACACACACATATTAATGTTTATTTTTAGGTTGAGTTCCAACTAAAACAATTTAACATTAAATTGAAGAATTACTCTATACTTTTTGTAGATTACATGCTCATTATAAATTTACAAGAAGTGGGGTGACAGTGACTTTGAAGATTTGGCCAGCTACCATTTGTATGACAGTCCAACAAAGGGTAACCAGCCAAAACTTTGAAGTCACAGCCACCCCACTTCATATAAAACTGTTATGTGTATATATATATATATTGATATAGATATAGATATGTCCTTGTTTGTCCCCTCTATGTTTAGCCCCTTGTGGGCAATAAAGAAATAAGAACTGTTAACATAACAAACAAAACTCTTAGCAGCATTTCTTTCCAGCTTTACGTTCTGAGTTCAAATTCCACCAAGGTTGACTTTGCCTTTCATCCTTTCAAGGGTGATAAAATAAGTACCAGTTATACACTGGGGTCAATGTAATCGATTGTCCTCCTCATCCTCCTTTTCCAAAATGTCAGGCTTTGTGCCTACAGCAGAAATAATTATTTCTTGTAATTTTAAACCAATTCTTGAAATATATCTTGAATGATATAAATTTTAACACTTATTGAACATTGACAGCTTTTCATTTTCAAATACTTCTAGATTTCCTGCTTTATTATCATTTTATTCTAAGCTTCAGTATAGTACATTAAATACATTTATAAGATAAAACTGCTGTATCAATCATGCTGATTACTGCTGTTAAATATATTCATCTTAATTCATCAGTTTAGTCCATCAACTGGAAATAATTATTGCTCACGAAAGAAAACTATGTAAATAGATTTGCTAATATTCAGTGATCTTGCTATAAATTGCCTGATATCATGTACTGAGGATACAGTTGTTGACGATTTACTTGAAACACTCGGATGTTGTGCAACTGACACCTGCTGACACTGCCACTACCATCAATATACTATCCACTGATTATATATGGGCTGAGAGAGTCTCTACTCGGTCTACGAGAAATAGCAGTCAAATCTCCCTAAAATCACCATTCCTGCCATCTTCTATAAAGACAGGACAAAGTAGATAATGTAGTGCTACATATGGTTAAAAAGAAGGAATGGTCATAGCTGGATTGTCACTGATCATACATCTACTTTGATCACCCTATTCTGCTTAACCTATGTGAAAGTGCATGGCTTAGTGGTTAGGGTATTCAACTAACAATAATATTATGAGTTCAATTCCCAGCAATGCGTTGTGTCATTGAGTAAGAGTTTATTTCACGTTGCTCCAGTCCACTCAGCTGACAAAAATGAGTAGTACCTGTAATTGAAAGGGGCCAGCCTTGTCACACTCTGTGTCACACTGAATCTCCCTGAGAACTACATTAAGGTACACATGTCTGTGGAGTGTTCAGCCACTTACACATTAATTTCACCAGCAGTCTGTTCCGTTGATCAGTTCAACTGGAACCCTCATCAATGTAACCAATGGAGTACCAGCTTACTCTGCATACAAACATATTAGAATACCTTGGCTTTAGGTGGGAGAGGATAAGCAATTATATCAACCCTAGTACTTAATGTCGTCATCCCCTAGACCTTGCTGGTCACAGTTTTAGGACTCATAGGACCAGTTATCCGGTTTCCATATGTGTTTATGTCCTGTAACTTAGCAGTTCGGCAAAAGGGGCTGATAGAATACATACTAGGCTTACAAAGAATAAGTCCTGAGGTTGATTTGTTCAACTAAAGGTGGTGCTCTAGCATGGCCACAGTGAAATGACTGAAACAAATAAAAGAGTAAAAGAAAAGAATATATATATATATATATATATATATATATACATATATATATATATATATATATATATTTACATACTCACACATTCACATACACAGGTATACACACATCAGGCTTCTGTGTAGTTTCCAACTATCAAGATACCAGTCAACTCAAGTCTAAATTAGAAGACACTTTCCCAATTTCTGTACAATAGGATCAAGCTCAAAACCAAATGATTGCAAAATAAGCATCTTAGCTATGAGTCTGTGCATGCAACTATGTTTTTTCTGCCTGCTTTTTATACTGAAGAGCTGTCAAAGCCAATCAGTTTGCTGCTCAGAAGACAATATGGCTTGTGCATCTGCTTTCAGGCTTAGAGAAAATATTGTCTTCAGCAGATGGTTAGGATTAAACTTACCATTTCCTGTCTGTAATCTGGAAATATTTCTGCTTAGCTAGTAGTTAATAATGTTGTCTTTCCCTCTGTAAAATTATTTTAATTTCTTACTCAGACTTTTTGCTTGGTAATGTAAATACTTTTAACATTTCGAATCCATCGTATAGTTGGTGGAGGTGCATAATTTAGTGGTTAGAGTGTTGGACTCATGATCGTAGGATTGCAGTTTCAATTCCTGAATGCATTATGTTCTTGAGAAAAAACACTTCATTTCCACATTGCTCTAGTCTACTTGGCTGGTAAAAATGAGTAATCATGTGACAGACCAACATCCCATCCAGGGTGGAATATATACATCAGAGAAACCAGAAAACTAGCCCTGCTCTCCTTACAGAGTAACATGGACTGACCATTGTGCTGTTGCATTATTGTGCCGGTGGCATGTAAAAAGCACCCACTACACTTTCAGAGTGGTTGGCATTAGGAAGGGCATCCAGTTGTAGAAACATTGCCAGATCCGATTGCAGCCTGGTGCAGCCGCTGGCTTTCCAGACCTCAGGAATTTATTGTCTGTTTTATAAAGTTGCAAATGGTGGAAGAAGTAGGAAAATTAATGATGAATAGAAAAGAAAGGGTTGCTGACTTTTAGGCTTTGGTTCATATTAAAAATGAATAAGCTATTAAATTGATAGCAATAAAAGGAATGGGTGATTAAATTGCATTATTGTGATTAGTGGTGATTGACATAAAATCATTACAGGAGACAAGATATGTGACGTAAGAGTCAGTTCAGTGGTGACTGAAATGATTCTGTCATCATAAAACAGACAATACAGAAAGTAGCTCCTTAGAAATGGGGCTTTCAATAAGGAAGATGTACCAATTCATGAAGTAAATATGGAAAAAAAGAAGCCATAATTGCTTTTCACTACATATTTTCTTTTGTTTTTGTCTTTTCAGCTACAAGAACAAACAGATGCTGAAATTGCATTTTTACTTTTGAATGATAAGGACAACAATGATCTGTTTTGTCAGGTGATGTATCATATAAGTCTATTGTGTGTGTGTGTGTGTTTGTCTTATGTATGTGTGTAAGCATGTATGTATTTTTGGGTGTATGCTAACATATATTATATATATGTGTGTATATGTGTGTGTGTGTGTATATAAATATATATATATATATATATATATATATTGAGGACAGAGTTATGTTTATAAAAAAAACAGATATATAATAACAGATATTAACTTTATCTATCAAAAAATGCTATGAGGATAAAAATAAACCTTCTTTTCCATAATGTTATTCAATAAAGCCACCTTCAGCTTCAACAACTGCTTCTATATGAGATCTAAATCATCTACATGCTTGAATCAAGTGGTCCTGGTTCATTTTGGACATTACTCTGACTATGGCAGCTTTCAAAGAATCTATAGTGTTATGGGTGTGTTCATTGACTTCTCTCTCAACAACGCACCACATGTAATATTCCAATGGATTGAGATCTGGGGAATTAGGAGGCCAAATGTTAGGAGTTATGTGATCATGAAAATTTTCAGCCATCCATTCCTGTGTTACTAGAGCCCATGTGTGATAGTACAGTCTTACTGAAACACATATGGCCTTCCATTGCAGACACTGTCTATCCAGGGCTTAACAATTATATCTAGGACCTCAATGTAGACAGCAGAATTAACTCTAAGGCCTTGTGGAATGAAGTAAGGAGGCATCACATGTCCTTCATTGCTGACAACCCCTAAAACCACGACAGTTGCAGGAAATTTTGTATGCATAACACTTCAAACTTCAGAAGGGCCTGCACATAACCATCTGTCATTTCTTCTGTTAACTTTTTGATCTTGGTCGAAGTTTTTCTCGTTTGAGAAAAACTAAAGCAAATCTTCTGTTGGATTTTTCAGTTTGTTTAAGAGACTTTTAGATCTGATGTAGTAATTTTCTTTTGCTATTTCTAATAAATTGACCTTTCCTCATCATATAAGACTTATATCTGATGTCTTCATGGACAACATTTCTGACTATTCCTTCTGACACATGGAGATCTTTTGCAATTGACCTCATGGACTTTCTGGGATTGTAATCGATTGTCTGTTGAACTTACTGAATAAGTTCACATGTTCTGAAGATTTCAAAGCATTTAGAATGCGTTTTATGCTTTGATACTGGTGATATGTTTCCATCTTCAGTCTCTAGCTCCTTACAAACTTTGTAGATGAAAGATCTGGCAACTTTTAAAAATCAAGATATTTCTAAATCACTATGGTCAGCCTTTATAACCACACTAACAGCATGCCTCTTCATTTCTTGAGTAAGCTGAGGGTCTGCCATTATTATTTTCTGAAACAAAGATTATACAGAGTTAGCAAAAAATGCAGCAATGACCCAAAAAATATATGTCCCCAAATGCAATGTGGTTATCAAGCAAACTTCTTAACCACACAGCCATCCTACACTCACCACACACCTATACTCACACCTTGAAATATTCATTATGTTTTAGAGTATGTTCAAATTGATAAGATAATAGACAAATCATTATTGCATCCAATTAGCATTTTGTATTTAGCATTTAGTGGTTCATTTGCGTTTTTTTTTTAAATTTTTATCAAATATTCAAAATTCATATTGTAAAGATCTCAAAAGTAACCCCTTGTGCAATGTTTGGTACTGAAGACATTTGCCCAAGGTGCTCTGCTGTGGAGCTGAACCCAAAACACAAGTCATTGCAGTTGGTCCAGGGCTGTAGTATAAGACACCTGCCTAAGGTGCTGCACAGTGGGACTGAACCTGAAAACATGTGATTGATAAGCAAGCTTCTTAACTACACAGCCATGTGTGCCCATATAGATTATCTGTTTTGGAATTTAATAAATCCTAAATAAATTTGGAAAAATTTCTACTTTTGGGGTATCAGACATAAAAAAATTAGATCATATTTTCCTACCACTTACTGACATGAGCAGTTTTTCTCAGCATAAAATTTAGATTCTAAATATATATCATGCAAGAACTAAATCATAGAATTGAGTTATTAAGTTTTATTAACTTGAAAACCAATTAAGAATTATTAAATTATTAGCCTAATGTAACACCTGAAAGCTTTCTGAAGCAAAGATAAACCAAACTTCTCATTAAGAAGTTTCGTTAAATTAAAAATGTTATACTCTGTGGTCTATTTCATATTATGGTATTCAAAGCATTATAACTATCTAGTTAATTAATTTATTATAATAGTAGTTAGTGCGTCTTAGTGTGATCATATGCATACTTTTGAATTTACAAAATTAAAGATTCATTATTTTGCTAAGCACATGTGTACCCTCACCGGTTCTTATGCACTTGTAATTTCACCCTCAGTTGTGTAGAGAACTATAAATTCAGTCCATGACAAACAAAACTGCAAGAGGATAACATTAAACAATTGCTTTATTTACATTCTTTTCTAATCAATAAATCAATGTAGCTGTGACAAGCTGTCTGGTGTGAGATGCTTGTTGACAAACGCAGATTGCCAGTTTGTGAATCTACATTAAATTCACTGGGGTACTATCAGTTTAACAAAATGAGGTATTCACTACTGTACTAAACAGGTTTCCTCCCTCCCTTGTTCTTGATGAAGTCATTTGTTTACAGTTGGCAAACATCATAGCAATGTGCTGTAATGATGTTCTGTTAATGACGAGGTTGCTATCATCAAATTTGAAATATTTTTTTACCATTGATATCAAAGTTTCTTACAACGATCATGAATAGGTCTTAGTTTGCTGCTGTTGTTTATGTATCTCTGAATATATTTCTCATGTATTTGTGTTAATATAGTTTCAGTGACTAATATAAGTTTTAGGGAATGATATGTAAGTAACTGTGTTATCAACTTATGTTTTACTATTATTATTCAGTGGCTGTGCAGTTAAGAAACTTGCTTCTAACTATGTAGTTTGGGGTTCAGTCTTGCTACATGGCATCTTAGGCAAGTGTCTTCTACTATGGTACCAGGCTGACCAAAGCCTTAGAAGTTGATTTGTTGGTGGAAACTGAAAGAAGCCCATTGTATATGCACACACATGCATATGCATGTGTGTGTGGTGTGTGTTTGTGCCCCTTTGTCTTGATACCATGCAGTAGTTGTGAACAAACACCATCATCATACAAGCAGAGTCCCTTGTTTCCTGTCGTCTGTGAAAACATATCCAGACATGGAGAAACATTACCTTGCTTGGAAACAAATGCAGGGTAGCTACAGGAAGGGTTTCCAGCCATACAAAATCTGCTTCAAGGAATTCCATTTGACTCATACAAACACAGAAAAGTGTACTTTAAAACAATGATGAAAATGATGATGAATTTAATATCTTCCAGTTGTTTCATATTGTAAATGCATAGTCAGTTAACAACTAAGTGTTATGCCAGAGTGTCCAATGTAACATGAAGTTTACAACTTTTAATAATAATAATAATAATAATAATATGCAGTCCCAGGCAGTAGCTCTCATGGCTTCTGTTCTTAAGTGATTGGAAGTGTTGTCATGTATATTGTTTTGTCTTGGTATAAAAGATGGGCTACAGCAAATATTCTGCTCCATACCACAGATTTGCTTGTCATTTGTTTGACCTTATCCAGTTGAGCAACCACCTTAGTGGCTGAAGATATGTGCATCTCTGATCTTGAACAGAAGTAGTGGGGGAGCATCATAGCCATGTGTTGAGAGGAATTCCTTGGGAGTTTGGATAATCTACCTTTGGAAACATGGGTGTTTTGTTCATCATCCTTAAACAACCCTTATTCAGGGACCTTTTGAGTGGGATGGTCTACTCGACCTGAAAAAAATTCTAACTGGGTCCCACCTGCAAGATCATGCGCTGTTTATCTTGAGATGATAAACACTATGTCATTCACATATGATTGTGATGCATATGCCTGGTGTACCCTTATCAAGTGGGTAGTCATGATGGGTGTACTGGGCTTCGTATATCTTACCCCAGTGTCACTTTGGTAGCATGCGCTGCTCTCTCACTCAATGATGATAATGATAATAATAATAATAATAATAATAATAATAATAATAATAATAATAATAATAGTAATAATAATAATAATAATAATAATGGTTTCAAATTTTGGCACAAGGCCAGCAAGTTCAGGGAAAGGGTTAAGTTGATTACATAGATCCCAGTGCTCAACTGGTACTTATTTTATAGACCCTGAATTTGAACTCAGATAAATAAAAACAGACAAAAGATGAAGAATTTGACAGGAATGATAGAACTAAATCTCTTTTGTGATATTTACTTTTGTTCTTTGCATTCTAAGAGTATGTATCGCATTGTAGGTTTCTTTACTTTCTTATCTGTCCAAGAATCTGTAAAAACATCATGAATGTTCTAGTGTTTGTTCAATTGACTTTATTCCCTGTTCAAATGAAATAATAAGTTTGTCTTTAACTTTATTAGGTTGTCAGTGATACAGTGCTACAGGAAGAAGTAAGAATTGCAGTAAGTATAACAAGTAACTATTTTCTATGATAATAATACTGTCATTGATCTATCGCTACCTTTATTATTAATATTATTATTCTTTTTTTTTTTCTTTTCTTTTTTTTTTACTACTGCAAAAAATATATTAAAAAATATCTTCTGGTTCATCACAAATAAAAAAAAAAGATGTCAGAACACCAACTGATCAGTTTGAAGGGAGAGATGTATATGAATTTTTTTGCCTAAGTGTTAAATATTGATGAAAGTATGTGGCCTGGTGTTTAGGGTGTTGGATTCATGATCATGAGGTCAGGGGGGTTTCAATTCCTGAGCAGGTAAAGCATTGTGTTCTTGAGCAAATGACAGTTTCATGTTATTCTGGTCTGCTTTACTGTAAATAAGTACCGCCCCAATGCTGGTGCATATCTCTCTCTCTCTCTCTCTCTCTCTCTCTCTCTCTCTCTCTCT
>NC_068993.1:52488999-52489886 GCF_001194135.2 Octopus bimaculoides
ATATATATATATATATATATATATCACTATCTATCACATTCTGGATATTTTGCTGGCTCAAATGGTTGCAGGGCCAAAAAAGCATTTGTCTGTTTAAAATTCGATGCACCACAAACACTTAGCAAAAATGTGATACAAGCTACCAGGCCATACTTTCTTACAACCAACAGCTAAGCTTTATTTCTTTTTTATTCTATTGAATATTTACCTAATTATACAAATATTGTGACTGGAGATTTTAAGAAACAAAATAATTACAGAAACAGGACAAAATATGTTATTTTTTTCTTCTGCAGCTTTTTTACTAATTTGACCAGCTGTTACACATATGTGTATGGATAAAATGTTAAACACCTATGCAAATTAGGAATACCAGTTTTCTGTAGCTACTGGATTTGTTGAGTATATAAACAGATTGGCTGTTAATTTCACTATGATTGGTCAGAATGATGTCAACGCCTCTGATGAGAGTCCAACAAGGTTTGAAAATCAGATAAGGTTGTTCATCATTTTCTCAATCTATGAGAAATAACTAAATTTGCCCTGTTTATACATTTGCTGCTTGGGTTACATATATATGTGTGTGTGTGTGTGTATAGAGTTGAGTGAATGTTTTCTATGTATGTATGTATCACTGTAAATAGAATATTTGATACACCAGCAATTTTTTCTGTTTTTCAGTACTTTTCCTGACATTTAATTTGTTTTCCTTTCAACACTCAGTCTTACTATTTAATAACATATATATTTTATATTGCCTCTTTTACACACACACACATTTCTTTCTCCAACTTCTTTAAATAACTTCTCTTTGTAATTTCGTGTGTGTGTGTGTGTGCATATGTATATATATATATATATATATATATATATATATATATATATAT
>NC_068993.1:52490631-52498601 GCF_001194135.2 Octopus bimaculoides
TTTTTTTTTTTTTTTTTGGTATCTTGTAGAATGCATTCTTTGATATAACTTAGGATTTTTGGCAACCAAACATTTTGTATTTATTTCTTTATTCTATTGCCTTTCATTTTGTATTACTAGTATCATATAAACGGCACCAAATATTCTAATATCGTGTATCATTCACTAAACATATTTATATTACTTATGTTATACTAAACATATTGACACTACATCTAATATACAAATATTCCTATGCTATATATCTTACTTTGATATTACATTTTGTACTTGGAACATATTGGTATCCAATTGGTACAAATTATAAAATTTCCTTTGTAAATGAATATTTTCTTCATTTTTTTGTTTTTTCCTGAACGATTCTGTTTGTTATGATAACATTGAGTCTTAGACAGTTCTCCCAGACTATCCATCTATTGTCCTTCCTTGTAGAAAATATTTCAACTCCTTTGAAGGTAAACATCTTTGAACTACCTCCACCAATGCTTCATAAGATTTGTGTGTGTGGATGTGTTTTTGCATACATATATGTGTGCATGTGTATGTGTTTACAGGTATGTGTGTGTCTATATTTTAACTTTTTTTTATTTCAAACATTTACCAGGGAAAATATTATCAATACTCATTTGTAGTCGGGCAGGGGTTGTTCCAGTATATTTGCTAGTGTTTTAGGTGAATGGCCTAATAGTTATGGTGTTTGACTCATAGTCTTGTAATGCTGTGGGTTCAAAACCTGAGCCAGGTGGTACATTGTACCCTTCAACAAAGCATTTCATTTCACATTGCTTAAATATTCTCATCTGAAATAAGCATCAATCAGGATGCTGGTGCAGCCCTCTCTCTCTCTCTCTCTCTTCCATTGCCACTTCCTGAATGTTCTGCTGAGTCAGGGGTAGTGGGACCAAGAGGTTTTCTATAGCTGTTTGTGACTACATAGACATCTAAAACAATTAACATAAGCATAATTCATGTTAATTACTTATGCCCTTCACTGCCTACAGTGCTTAGGCCATCAATGACTTCTGTTCTCCATTTTGGAATGTCTTTTCTGCTTTTCTCCTCTCCCAGGTCTTGTTAGTTTTGAATTGTCACTAATGCTTCTGTAACGTTGCTTATTTTCTAGTTAAGGATATTGGTCCTATTCAAACCCATTTTTACCTCTAAGAAGGTAAAGTGTAAAGACCCCCTTCAGTCATCAATAACCATGGGGTTGCACCTAGAAAGTTCCCCTCCTAGCCACAAGTCTGGGCAAGGTGGTTTATGGAAGACCGACATCTCTTTATTTTAAAACATTATATATTTAGATTTAGATTTATGTACCATTGATGAAGCTAAAACTTTGTTATCCTCTCTATTTTTGTAATCTATTCTTTTCGCTTTAATTAAATCATTATACTTCGTTTTTGTTTCTGGTTTGCAAGATTCCTTATATGAATCCGTGTGTTGAAACAAACTTTGTTGTGTCTGGACAGAGTTATGGTGCCTTAATTTAACACACTCACCGGTTCAGTTTCCACTCATTTATTTATTTATTCCTGAAAGCTTTTTCATCGCTGTATTTGTGACTGTATCATTGATACAGTCACAAATACAGCAATGAAAAAGCTTTATCAAATAAATAAATAAATGAGTGGAAATTGAACCGGTGAGTGTGTTAAATTATTATAAAGTATGGTCAAAGCTGAACAGTCACATTACACCTAAATCTCAAAAGATGGGAGCTGCACTGATCCCTGTTTTCATCCTCAGTAGAAAATTTGGTACTTATTTTACAAACCCTAAAGGAATGAAAGACTAGTTCGACAATGTAAGAACATGATAAGATGTACTAAGATATTCTAGTTTGTAAGTGACTCAAATTACTATCACCCATATCTTAACCCTTTTGATACCGACCCATCCATGATATAAACTTTTTGTCTTAAAGTGATCTAAATTAACATGAAATTTTGATGGAAGATTTTATGCTCCAATCACCAGCTTAATAATGACAAAGCTATTTTAATAAATTCTTCATTATTTGAGACAAAGACAGCATATTTTTACAAAACTATGGTAATAAAAGGGTTAATGTAATTATTTGTATACTAACTCAATGAGGAATATACTAAAGTTGTTAACCTCTCACCTTCTCCAATCTTATGAAAGATCTGCTTGACACTGTGGACCAACAACAATAGTTATAGATTATACAGTGCACCATTGCTGCTTATATTGGTTAATTGCATCAGCATATCTCCAAAATATCCAACACCTATGTCGGTGCTTTGTAAAAGCACCCATGCCAGTGCCACAAATAAATGACCCAATACACTCTGTGAAGTGGTTGGCATTAGGAAGGGCATCCAGTCAGGGAAACTATGCCAAAATAGACAAGTGGAACCTGGGTAGCTAGCCAGTTCCTGCAAACCAACCAACCTATACCAGTATCGAAAGTAGACCTTAAATGATGATGATGATGATGGTGGTGGTGATGGTGATGATGATGAAGAAGGAAGAGGAGGAGATATTTCTAAATATACCAGTGTATTAGTGATTTGAAACAACTGTCGACTGACCCTGTAAACAATGGGACAACATGCTGGCAATTTAACAAGTTATGAGTGTTTCCATGCATAATATTTAATGAAAAATTATCTGTCAGTCACTTTATTTCGTTAATAACACCAATCTTACATCGAGGGAAAACGAAACTGTCTGAAAGTGTGAATTCCATATAATCTGAAATGTAATCAACTGAACGTAATAACAATCTAAAATAGCTGATACTTTAAATATGAAACACAAGAACTTCTCTCATTACTTCTAACTACATCTTGTATCCAAGCTACTTCTGTTGGTTAAAGTGACTATTTTTAATAAGTATTTTGCCATATTATATATTGATATTACTCATATAAGCTTTATTGTCTAGAAGCTGGGACATTCATAAGCTGTTATAATATAAATTACATTATCACTTTTCATATTTTTGATTCAACTTGAAAAGAGATCCAGTTATTGATTAGAGAAATCTTATTTAATATAAAACTATAGCCTGATGGCAATAGTAATTACCTGGTGTTCATGGTGGATAGAGGTGAAAGCTGAAGCAGTGATGATGGTAACCATCATAGCAGTCATGGCTGGAGTGATGGTGATAGTAATAGAGAAGGTTATATGTTGTGTAGTTGTAGATATGGATGCAGTAAGTAGCCTAAATATAGTTCCTATTCAAAAGAATGTCACTGCAAAAGAGATGAATTTAGAGACATCGGCATAGATTGAAGGAGTTTTCGACAGTTATCCCTATATGCAACTGAAGAACTTTTCATTGTTATGTTGAAAAGGGACATGTTTTGTTGACGAGCACATCAAACAAAGTGTTTAGTGGGGTATTTCTCTTGACTGTTTACTTTCTGAGTTCAAACGCCACTGAAGTCGACTTTGACTTACATCGTGTTAGGGTTGATAAAATAAGGTACCAGTTAAGTGTTGGGGTTGATGTAATTGACTTATCTCTTCCTTTCAAAATTACTGGCCTTGTGCCAAAATTTAAAATCGTTTAATGGCAGTGAGCTGGTAGAATTGTAACCATACTAGTCAAAATGCCTTGTAGCATTTCTTCTGGCTCTGTATGTTCCAAATTCAGATGCCACCAAGGTTGACTTTGCCTTTCATCCTCTAGGATCAATAAAATAAGTACCAGTTGAGCACTGGGGGCAATGTAATTGACTAGCCCCCTTCCATAAATTTCAGGCTTTGTGTCTATAGTAGAAAGGATTATTATTATTATTATTATTATTATTATTATTATTATCATCATCATCATCATCATCATCATCATCATCATCATCATCATCATCATCATCATCATCATCATCATCATCATCATCATCATCATCATCATTATTATTATTATTGTTGCTTTTTACTTCTAATCTGCATGTTTGTTACAATCACTTGCCGAGACACACCCAACATCCTAGGGTGAGTGAAGGATAAGAGGTATTAAAGTATAACTGAAAGCTTGGGGAGGTAGAGTGACAGGGGCAGTAGCAAAATATGTCCATGTAAAACAACACAGACATTTAAATTGATAAGGTTTTTCTAAGGGGCAGTACTTGTCAGCACAATTTTTTAGATTTCTCTTAGGCATTGTTCTCCTGGGATGTTGTTTAGATGTCTCTGACAATAACAGGAACAGTTCTTGCGTTAAGACACCACATCTTTTGTATCTCAGTTTTCCCCGGTCCTTATATTTACTTAATTTGTCAAATTCCTTTACAGATACATTGTTATCAGTGGAACACTTACATCTATTAATCTACAAGTATTTTCTTCCTTGTCTTTAATAATTGTGCCTGGTCAATTAGCCTGGATTGTTTTGTTGGTGTTGATTGGAAAATCCCAGAGGATAGTGACATTTTTACCTTCAATGACTGACTTAGGATGATGTTCATACCAGTAAGCAAGAGTGCTGGTTTTGTAGTGTTTGCATATTTCCCAATCTAAATACTGTCCTACACCATCATGATGATTTTTGTATCTGTTTGGTGTTAGCACAGGACATCCCGAAATGAGATGATCTATTGTTTCGTCAAATGTGTCATAGAATCTGCATTTAGAGTCAGAACCGTTAGTTAGCCTGGTAATTTCTGGTAAGCAAGCTTTGATCTTAGTGAAGACATATGGCCTAGTGGTTAGAGCAGTGGACTTGCAGTCGAGGGATCATGGGTTCGAATCTCAGACCGGGCGATGTGTGTGTTTATGAGTGAAACACCTAAGCTACACGCAGCTCCAGCAGAAGTTAGTGGCGAACTTCTGCTGACTCTTTTGCCACAACTTTCTCTCACTCTTTTCTCCTGCATCTAGCAGCTCACCTGCAATGGATTGGCATCCTGTCCAGGTGGGGAACCTATACTCCAATGAAACCAGGAAACCAGTCCTTATGAGTCAGGCATGGCTCAAAAAGGAACAAACAACAACAACATGCTTCGTAATTATTATTATCATTAATATCGTTGTTGTTGTTGTTGTTGTTATTATTATTATTATTATTATTATTATTATTATTATTATTATTATTATTATTATTATTATTGTTGTTGTTATTATTATATCCTCATCTTTCCAATTAGGAAATAAAACTTCAATGATTATACATCATTCAAACTGATCCTAAACAACTATCTGTACCTCATTCATTTAAGATTATTTCGCTCGACTTTTGATCAGCTTCTCTATACCAGCTGTTCTGCAATTATCTGGACTTTTGCTTCCCAAATGCTGTCTATCTTAATACTGTTTTTTGGTTTCTTGTCCCAGTCTACTCTCATTTCATGGCCCAGCAATCTGAGTTGCAACTGTCTTTTTTCAAGGTAAACACTTTGGCAACCAGTTCTCCAGTACATCTCATTTCACATTATTTTTTTACTCTTTTATAGTTTGAGATCCATTCTGCTATGTTAGCAGTACTAGGATATTTAGTTTTAAGTTAGGTATTTGTATATTACTGAAGTATTTGTTTTTTTCACTAAAGTTCAATATCTTTCCTTCAAATATTTTTAGAAATAATATTGTAAATGGGATATGTTTGTCAACTAAGAAAATTGGAGCTAGCAATGTAATATTTGAGCTGATATCTTGCGTTGAAACTCTTTTCATTGTGCTCTTGCTTAAATTTCAACTCACAACTAAATATTCTCTTTTCTTACACCATTAACTATATAACTACTCTACCTCAGTTTTACTATATCTCTACATAGAAGCAAGGGTAATAAATAAAGATACATAATAGGTTTCAAAATGTCTGTTATTTTTACCATTTGAAATTTCAGTATAAAATATGATACTATTTAGAAGATGATCAAATATAGGTAAATATAAGTACACTGTAAATGTTAGCATCGTCACATAAGCACTAATTCACAAACATTATTTATATTAATTGTCAATACTAAAGATGTCTCTGATCTCTCAGGCTAATAATATCGATAAATTTCCAAATTTTGTTCCAATTTCCATTTTATTTTAGTTTCCTGTTATTTCTTCAAACTGAAAATACACATTTTCATGTTGTTTTGTCTTTAAATACGTTTTACCATTGCCATTTCTTTGATACTGTTATCTTCAACCTTTAATAATTTTACTTTGCTACGTAAATATTATATTATATGATATATTTTTCACAAACTTTGCAGACATTTAAGACGCTCATATTATGTATTTATGTAGGTAGTTAGATTGGTAAGTAGATAGGTACATATGCACGTATTTTCACACATATGTACATAGGTAGGTAGGTAGGTAGGTAGGTGTAAGAATGAATTCTTCACAATTATAATGAAAATATTATTTTTGCACAGAGTAATTCACAAGAAAACTAAGTAAAGGTGCAAAACAAAACAGGTTTAGAGGAATATGTAACCATAGCTAAAGCAGAGAAATACTTAAAAATAAAATCATGCTACATAATATTTTCTGAAATATCATCTTATTCCTTGTTTAACATCTACTTTTTCCGTGCTTGTACCATTCAGACAGAGTTTATTCAGGAAGATTTTCTATGGCTGGATACCCTTCCTGTTGCCAACCCTCACATGTTCTTAAGCAAGATAATATTTCCCCATGATTAGATGTATTTTTCACAGAATATTGGAAATTAATGGCATTCATTTGCAACAATCATGCAATGTGAAATAAGGAATCGCAAACATATACATATATATATATATATATATATATATATATGTATGTATGTGTGTGTGTATATATATATATATATATATATATATATATATATATGGCTTTAGGAAGGGCATCCAGTTCAGTTGTAGAAACCATGCCACATTAGATAACTTGGAGTCTGGCCAACTCCTGTCAAGCTGTCCAACCCATGACAGCATAGAAAATGGATGTTAAATGATGATGATGACGATGACGATTTTCTTTCAGTTTTCATCTACGAAATCCATTCACAAGGATTTGGTTAACCCAGGGCATCAGTAGAAGATACTTGCTCAAGGTAGCATGCAATGAGACTGAAACCAAAATCTTGTGATTGGGAAGTAAACTTCTTAATCACACAACCATGCATTTACCTATTTCAGAAATATCTAGGTCACAAGTGTGTTCTTACTATTATAGAGTTTACAAGTGCTTGAACCATTGAAATTAAAAATAAAAACATAATTTAAAACCTACTTTCAGAAATTGATTGTTATGGTAATTATAGTATAGGAATAGCTACTTTGCAATTATAATGAAAATATTTCTTTTGTGAAAAACAATTAGCAAGAGAGCTCAGCATAAATGAAAAAGATATATCAGGTTGAGAACAATAATATTATGATAAACTTAGCTCAAATGAAGAGGCACTTGAAAATAGAATTAAGCTACATATTGAATTATATGCATAATATATCCTCTATTTATGTATTTTATTTTCAAGTATCTCTTAATTTCATACACACACACACACACACATACACACACACACACATATTGCAATAATAAATCTCTGAATGAGAAGTAAACAGTAACAGTATGGAATTGTGAAGTATATTTGCCACCTAAATGTGGCAGACCCATAGGGGACGATGTTACTGTTGTTTATAATCCCAAGAAGACATCTCCTTCAGACAGTGTGTCATTAGCCAGCTGTGGAGATGTCTTCCTGAAGCTATAAACAATAGTAGCATCGTCCCCTACAGGTCCGCTACATTTAGGTGGCAAATATACTTCACGATATATATATTTTATTTCACAAGAATGTAAACTTCATATAATCAAAGTGTCCTTGGCCTGAAGTGTAGCTTGCGGTCTACCCTCATTTGCCTACTGCCAAGGTTCTGTTAGCTGTGAAACATATGTAGCCTGCATATCAGACCATAATATTCTACCTGCTTTAATTTTGATTTAAGTTTGATTTGGTATGGTTTCTATGGCTGGAGGCCCTCCCTAACACCAAACAAGACGAGACTATATAT
>NC_068993.1:52498856-52500203 GCF_001194135.2 Octopus bimaculoides
TTTCTTATTTCTTTATTGCCCACAAGGGACTAAACATAGAGGGGACAAACAAGGACAGACAAAGAGACTAAGTCGATTACATCAATCTCAGTGCGTAACTGGTACTTAATTTATCGACCCCAAAAGGATGAAAGGCAAAGTCAACCTCGGCGGAATTTGAACTCAGAATGTAATGGCAGACAAAATACTGCTAAGCATTTCGTCCGGCGTGCTAATGTTTCTACCAGCTTGCTGCCTTTCTTGCAGTTCCTGTCTATCAAATTCCTGCATAAAACATTGGTCAAACTATAATAGAAGGCACTTACCCAAGGTGCTGTGCAGTGGATCCGAACCCAAAACCGCACGGTTATGAATCAAACATCTTAAGCACACAACCACATTCAAAACATGCCAACAACACATCCCAAATTAAGAAACAGTTTGCAAACAGACATCACTGTAAACTCATATCAGCAAATATATAATATAGGCATACTTCATCACTTTTGTTGAACAACTGTCTTCTATCTGTGAAGCTGTTTGTATTTCTAATTCATTTTAATTGAAATGATTGTCTGATATAATTTTCACAATACATTGTAGCTATTTCAATTTTAGTTTGCTGTGTTAATTTAACTTTCTAGTTCTGTTTACACTTGTTTTAGGGCATGGTGTTATTGCAGAAGACTTTCTTGTCTGCTTTCTAGACTAGTGGCATGGTATCTATCTGTCATATAACTCTTTGTGTACTGTTTTAATCATTGCTCTTTGGAATAACAACATGACTTGCAATTTACATTCCCAAGTTCCAGTCTCTCTCATTCTTGTATCCTCTCTTCCTTCTCTCAATCTTTCTCTCTCTCTCTCTCTCACACACACACACACACCTAAACACACACACCTAAACACACACGCACAAACTCAGGATACTTCTTCATACAGTCTATTATGCATGTCCATCATCAGTGCTAAATTGCGGCCTAAACGCAATATATATGTTGACATACCCTACTTTATATATCATCATCATCATCATCATCATCATCATCACACTTTGTTATGCTGGCATGGGTTTTACTTTCTCTCTCTCTCTCTCTCTCTCTCTCTCTCTCTCTCTTTCTCGTATATACACACACACACACACACAGTCTCTTCTTTCTTTCTGTTAACATACATAATAACCTATCTACAGAAAGGCTGGTCTGACCAAAACCATAGTCTGTGTGTGTAACCTTTGTTTATCTTACATAAATGAACATATATATATATGTATAGACTCCAAACATTCCCAGCATATGTTTTATTAAGAATTTAAAAAAAAATTTTTATCCAAAACATAATGAATAAGACGAAGGAATCTATAGTTAT
>NC_068993.1:52501860-52504747 GCF_001194135.2 Octopus bimaculoides
CATCTTTCAGTTTGTGTCTACCACATCCACTCACAAGGCTTTGGTTGGCCCTTGGCTGTAGTAGAAGACACTTGCCCAAGGTGCCATACAGTGGGACTGAACCCAGAACCATGTGGTTGGGAAGCAAACTTCTTACTGTACAGCCACACCTATGCCTACTTGTATGTAGATTCATATTTAAAGGAAAATTAGAAAGGAAGAAGAGTAAAATTAACATAGATTGTAGCTGAAACCACGATTAATGGGGTTGAAACACTGGGAAAATGCTGACGGAAAGTAATTTTCTGATCATGCTGGACATATCAGTGGTGATCCTTAGATTGACAAGTTTTAAAGTTTGACCACTTACTTTTAGACAGAATTTCCAGCACAGGTGGAACAGCAAGAAGACACAACAGTTCTATACATATACATGTGAGACACATATACACATATAGAGTAACACATGTGGCCCTCCCCTGAGACTGAGATTCTGGTTTGATTACTGATTGGTGCCATTTCACTTACATCACAAAAATCTTTGAAGTGGGTTTGAACGTCATAAACTCCCATTTGCTCCACCCATTAAAGTCCATAAGAGTAATCAATCATTAAGTGGTACTTCTAATCATGAAAGGTCATGCAATTGACTTCATTTATTGCTCCACTCATGCATGAGGGATGATAATTATTCTCATTTTATGTTTACATGTGTGTTCATGTATATAAATATGCAGTGGCGGTGATATGAATCTGTCAGGAGAGGGAAGTTACTTGCTAATTGATTCCAAGGCATTTCATTACACCTAGCTCTGTTAATACTGATTAAAATTTTAAAAATAAATCATGAAATATTTGCTAAATACCTCATCATCTGATATCAGAAATTTCAATGTAGTCAACACCTGTCTGTGTGCATAGCGGTTTTCCATTTGGATTTTACTACAGATTTGTCATTGCTATTAATACTATTATTATTAGTTCCAATATCCACATGGTTATTGTTAATACTATTGCTACTAACATTCAAGTCTGTTAAAAAATTTAGTTTCAAAACCAATTTAGAGTTATCCTCAATCTGAAATCACATGTTGAAACTGAAGCAACTACATCATGGATGAACTATTTAATAGCATGTGAAACTGTTAAATTCACTTAAAATTTATTTCACAGACACAGTTCTAGGGACCATGTCATACTTCTGCCTTGAAAATTTCTGTACATCATGGAATACATTTAAAGTGAATTTAACAGTTTCACACATTATTAAATAGCTCAGCCATGATGTAGTTCTTCTAGTTTCAACATTTGATTTCAGATTTGAAGATAACTCCAAACTGGTGCTAAAACTATATTCTTAATAGACTAGAATATTAGTAGCAATAGTATTAACAACAACCATTGTTGATAGTGGAACTAATAATAATAGTCATAATAGCAATGACAGATCTGTAGTAAAGTAGTATACATGGAAATTTCTTTATGACTTATCTATATGTATGTACATACATATATATATATATGAGCGCATTCATTCCTGACTTATGGACTCTTAGACAACTTACACATTATATATATAAATAATGTTTGTTTATATTATTGTTTTTATATTCTCATTAGTTGTCTTTATACGTGTGTGTTTTGTTTGTGTACATGCATGCACACACACACACACACACATATTAATATATAGAAGAATATGAGGGGTTTAGTTCACAGGTGATCTAAACGAATAGGTATGCTGAGTAAGTGCTGTAATTGGTCATCCATTAGGTTCCAAGTTCACAGCTGAGGCTGGAGCTAGCAATCTATATTAGGCTTCTGAGTTAGCAGGTATATATTATATTAGAGGAAGAAGGACAACAGAAAAAAAAGGACAGTTCTCCTTTTTTCTCTAATATATTAATGTATATATATATTCTATGATAGTGAGTGAGAAAACCAAATCCATATGAGAACATTACTTTGTATTTGCAAACACGATTTGGCAAATGTCTATACACCTGTCAAGTTGAGTTTAGAGGATAAGTTCAAATGCCATGGGAGAACAGGAATCTGATGTTTCAACACTGACACTTCATGTGAGAGAAAAGACATTTTTCAACTTTTGAATATTATTGTTTTCTCTCAAACAATGGATTTATCCCAAGACATCAAAATCCTCTTCCTTCCATGACATACAATTTATCTAAGCCAGTCAACTTTGCTGTGTAATATTTGCTGATATAAACTACTGCAACTTTCTTTAGATTCTGTCTTTTTCACATATCAGTTAGTATAGTCAATACTGTGAGGAAGGCAAATATATTTCATGAATCAGTTCCAAATTTTTGGCACGGAGCCAGCAGTTTTTTTGAAGGGGTGGAGAGACAATTACTCTGACCCCCAGTACTTGACTGGTGTTTTTGTTATTGACCCTGAAATGATGAAAGACAAAGTCAACCTTGGAGGAATTTGAACTCAGAACATAAAGACATGTTGCTAAGCATTTTGTCTGGCATGCTAACGATTTTGCCAGCTTGTCACCTTTATGTCATCATCATCATTTAATGTCCACTTTCCAGGCAGTGCACTGCCTTTATATATCTAATCAAAATCAAATCAAATCACAATCAAATGGAAATTGTAGTTGTGGCTGATACCAGTGCTGGTAGCACGCAATAAGCACCATTCATGTGTGGGTCATTGCCAGAGCCATCTGACTGGCTCCCCGTGTCAATAGCATTTAAAAAGCACCATCTGAATGTGGTCGATGCCAGCTCTACTGCCCCAACTGAATATAATGAGGATTTATGATATTCTTTAATGATGACCATACTAACATGCAATAATAGCCATGACTCCAAGTTTCCTCTAAAGGTGATCATGTACACTCATCAGGTGGGCAAGTTATAGACCTAAATTTATA
>NC_068993.1:52505088-52514966 GCF_001194135.2 Octopus bimaculoides
ATATATATATATATATATATAGGTAGGTAGTATATCTTGTATATACAAATAGATGTATGACTGCAACTATTAAGTTTCAAGCTTCACATAGGTTTATTTGCTTCCAGTATAGTGGTTTGATTACTACTATACTTTGTTGTATTACTAGTTATGATATACAGAGCAAATGTAGGAGAAATTATGGTGAACACAAGTTTGTATCATTTATTCCTGTGTATGTTTCACCATTGTGATTGAAATGTAACTTTTCATTGGATGTTCCAAGTGTGTAGGAACAGACGATATGAACTTGTGTTAATTGTAATTTCTCCTATATATGTGTATGTGTGTGTGTGTGTGTGTCTTTTTGCATAGCTATGGATAATAGAGCCTATTATATGCAGTGCATTTCATATCTATGGATATACATCATGATGTGTATCTAAAGCTATATATCTTACAATATATATAAGACTATATATTTTATATATCTACTGTATAATTGATTATATGTATTATTTTATAAGCTATTGTATGCCTAATCTAAATTACTTATGGTGTATCTATAGCCATTTATTTTAGTAGCCAGTGTAGATATCTCAGTAGATAGTTTTTATCAGAAGACACCAAAAGGCTAGTGGTTCATGTTTTTCAGTCTACCTAGTTCTAACTAAATGCTGTGTGTGGCTTTAAGTACCAGCAGCACTTTAGTTTGTTGGCTTTACAATACTGATTTCAATTATTTTCTTGGAAAAATCTACTTGTAATAATCCAAGGAGATTTATCTTTCCTCTAGTTATTATCTTAGAAATAGAAATCAATTCCCACCTATAAATTCTTATGCCCTGGAATTCTTTATCGTATTACATATCTTTAGTTATACAGTATATTTTAATATCTATAGCTTCAAGTTTTATTGTCTATTTACATTTATGATTTTTGTATATCTTTATCCATACACAATACACACACACACACACACACACACACACACATACATACATACATGCCTACATGCATATTGCTGTACAACTTATCATGTAGCTATGGTTTAATATCCAAAAACAACCAATCAAAGCCCTCTAAATTCTGTGAATATGGCTTCATCTATGTAATTCAACTTGCCAATATAAGCCCTGCCATTGACTTCCAAGACACCATTTTTTTGTTTATGATGTAAAATAGTAGTAATCATAAGTGCAACCACTGATGTGAGAGTTCTTGTAATCAAAGATTTTAAAGAACACGAAATGAAATTCAGTCAGCAAGTTCAGATAACCTGATTTTACATTAATGGCTGTGATAATTGATAACCTTAAGAGTAACCTCGAGGAAATGGGCAAACCTTATGATAGCTATGTACCTTAAATTATACATTGAGCAAGTTGCAGAAAGTGTTGTCATAAAACCTAGCATAAATTTTATTGCCTTCTTTTTTATTAATAATCAAGAATTGTAAAAATATCTTGCTCCAAGAATAGAAGCAAAATAGCAGTGGATAAGTTTTATGGTATAGATTAGCAGTTGTTTATATATTTTTTTTCATCCGACATTGTTGCTTGTGTTTAATGCTAAACATTTTATTTTAATCTTTGGCATATTTCTTTGTCACATCTGTACCATATTAACTTATTTCTTTGTCATGTGCGTAGCAACATAGGAATATATTGTTTTTACATGTACAGGAATATCCAGCTCTGCTATTGGTTAATCAAGGGCACAAACAGTCTAGTGTCTTTTCACCATATAATTGTTGGTTAGCTTTTGAACTTTTGTTAATTCAGTATCCTTCATCTGCATTAAGAAAGGAAGTATTAAATATTTTTTTCCAGGAACCATATCAATGGCTGCTACTATGGCAGTTCTAGTTCTTCTTTCTTGATAACTGAAAAGTTGACTTTTTAATTTTTATTTATGTTTTTTTTTTTTTATATTATGGAATAAGTTTCAAACTGTGAGTGAGTGCTGATAAGTTAAAGACAGTCTCAGATGTGAACATAAGTCCATGTCATGATTAAGTGATAATATAATTATATGCTATAATAGTGCACATCTTATATTTTATTTATTTTTGACTTGTTTCAGTCGCTAGACTGTGGCCATGCTAGGGCACCACCTTGAAGAATTTTAGTTGAATGAATCAACCTCAGTACTTATTTTTTTTCTCAAACACCTAAGTTATGGGGACGTAAACACACCAACACCAGTTGCCAAGTGGTGGTGGGAGAATGAAAAACACAAACACATATATACGACAGGTTTCTTTCTGTTTCTGTCTCCCAAACTCATTCACAAGGCTTTGGTTGAACTGAGGCTATAGTGGACGATGCTTGTCCAACGCGCCATGCAGTGAGACTGAACCCAGAACCATATGGTTGGGAAGTAAACCTTTTCACTCACAGCCACTCCTCACATATAAACATAAAATTAATTTATTAATTTATTTCTGCTGGATAGCCCATGGCAGATTGGGATTCTATTTTTTTGATTTTTACCAGAGATTATAATGATGGAATTAGTAATTAACATTCATAAATTATGATAATTGATTATGTATTTGGTTTGCAAGATTCTTGATGTGAAATTGTGTGTTGAAACATGCATGTCATTGAAGAGGTCTCAAATGGCAATGAAAGCACTCTGACAAAGCGAACTAACTTGTAAAAGAAAAATATTCAGCAACAGCCGGTCATCTGTCTATCAATGGCATAAGTACATGGCGTAACACATCTGTTTCTGAGAAAGTAAGGTGCTTTGACTGCTATATCTAGCAAATTGAATGACCATATAGAGCAGGAGTTCTCAACCATTTTTTACCTATGGACCACTTTGATTACTATTTTATTTTTGGTGGACCCCAATAGCCTTTCGATGTTTAAATATTAGTTTTACAGAAACTTCTTTCAAAATTCCTATTTTGTTTTTCACACATTAACTTCCATAGATTGAACTCTATAAAGTGTGAGAGAAAGAAACCTGGCTATTTTTTACAATATATATTAATATATGCATCTAAAGCAAAATTTTTTCAGTGACCCATAAAATATTATTGTGGATCCCCAATTTACTATTCAGTTGTGTGAACCCCAAAACACTTACATAGACCCTCAGGGGCCATATTGGCCCTGGTTGAGAACCACTAATGTAGAAGCTCCTCTGTTGATTCCTATCTATGTGATTGTATGAGATGATTTAGCATTAAAATTTAAACAAAAGGAAAATAGAAACTTTCAATATAAAATAACATTAATAATTAGATCATTATCTCTTACAACTGTATATCATAGACATACTTTTTCCAAAGGCCTGGATCAGTCTTCAAACTGAGAAATTTGCATAAATTGTTGGTGTGTCTCTCTCTTCAGTTGGTTGCCATCCATTCTTAAACTATAAATATTCAACCTTAAAATGGCATTGATATTCTCTTTTCTTAGTTTTTACCTTCTTTTTTCTTGGTTTGATTATTTACTGAGTCATTGAGTCATTTTTGAGTATGTGGTTTTGAGTACTGGTTTTGAGTTGTTGGTCTTTTTTGCTCAGTAGTTTTAACACCTTAATTACAAGCATGTTAACTATAGTCAGTAGGTCCCTAAAACACAAACAACTGATATAAGCATTGAGCTTCTACTTTGTTTTTATCTGGCTTTAAAACCCATTAATAGACAAATGTCACTGATACTAAATGAAAGTAGAGGTTTGGGTTGGAATGATTGGTTTTTAAATGATGTTTTCTTTGCTAATATAGAAATGTGATTGTCAATGACTAAAAATTTTAAAAACTTCATATTTAGTAAACTAAAACTAAGCAAAAAAAAATTTTTTTAATAATGAATTCTTTGCATATTTTTCTTTATAACTCCTTAAATTCAATTTCAAATTTCTAATCCCATTTCATATTATCATGAAATGATTATCTCCCTTGTAATAGCTCTGACTATTAGAGGGATCACCTATGCTAAAATATGAACTTTATTTCATCTGTTCCTTTTTTAAAATTGGAAAATTGTTTTGTTTCCAGCTTCTACTATTTCTTTACTATTTCTACTATCTTAGCAATGTTTCTAGTAAGATTGCTATAATCTCTCTCTCTCTCTCTCTCTCTCTCTCTCTCTCTCTCTCTCTCTCTCTCTCTCTCTCTCTCTCTCTCTCTCTCTCTCTCTCTCTCTCTCTCTCTCTCTCTCTCTTTTCTCTCTCTATCATACACAAATATTCACTGACAGCCACCACACTGAATTCTTCTTTAGTCTGCTTTTCTACTGCTCTTATTTTTAAAATATTCTTTTATTTCACTTTGCTCATTTTGCACTTGCTTCTTATCTTCAATTGTGCTGATCCAAGTAACTCACACATTAGGCTTTTTTCCTCACTGATTATGTCACATTCTTATCATTTTCTTTAATGCATATATTCAAAGGAATTACTAGTTCTGTCTCGATGAAGTAGAAAGCATGGTTCAACTGTTTGTTTATTAAGTTTAATATTTAAATTTGGGTCTCTTCATCTTTTAATACTACTACACAAGAGTTCATACAAATTTAAATTAACTAAATATCTTAACCCATTAATGTCAAACTTGAAACAATGTAAAAGCAACCAAATCTGTAAATAAATCATACTTAATTAGCCAGATAACATGCTTTAATTACTAATACTTAAAGTAGCAGAACGTTTAATCTGAACTGAAATGAAGATTAAATTGTAAAATAAAAATTAAAGTGTAATACTTCAACAACATCAATCAATACATTTAAAGGCAGGTTAACAGGTCACAAAATGCTGGAGTGATATTATTTCGGTGATAAATTGAACAGAAGATTACTGCTGTGCACTGTTCAAATCCTACCAAGATCAAATTAATTTCTCCACAACCAACAACCACCAGTAATATTCTAAGAAAAATAGTCAAATACCAGAACAAATTTAATATGTTGTGTTTATGGGGTTACCACTAGATTCTTAACTAACCCCTATCTTTTTGGTACTCTCCAGCAGTAAAACTATTCACCTAATCTATCTACTTTTACTTCTTTCTTCCTCAATACATAAAACAGAAACAGGAAAAGTTTTTGCTTTGAGTTCTTTTTTTTTTTTTTTGACATTTTAATAACAGATTTTTTCATGATTCAGATATTTTTTTTTTTTCCTGAATTCTTTGAGGAAATTTATTATACAGGTGGATGTCATTCTGAACAGCAGTTACACAAGAGAAGTTGTCCATTTATCTTCCAGAAGTATTCTTTATTACTGAGATTAACTCAGTGACTCAATACTAGCTGTTGTTGCTGCTGCCGCTGCTACAGCTGCTGTTTTGGTACAAAGTGAACCAATAGTTTATGTATACAGATGTTTCAACATTCTAACCATTCATCTAAGTTAAAAATTAAAAAAAATTCTAAAACAGTGTCTTTTCTTAACATGAATAAAAATGGAATAACGAAGACCAGTTCTACAAGTATTTTGTCAGCAAATTGAAATGAAAAGTTGATTTTTATGTATCTGAATGTTACTCCCATAGTAATAACATTATTTATACACACAAGATGATGATGACGGTGATGATGCTTGTGACAATGACAATAACTTTGGCAAAGAGCAATGAAGCAGTAGTTGTGTTGATTATGATAACAGTTGCGGTTGTAACAAAGAATTCTTGTCTGCTTTAGCAAAGTTACACAGTAGCTAGTTGGTGTTTTCCCGACCTTGTAACCAAAAACGGTTCAATATATGACTTGTATTATAAAATGAAGTTTGTTGCTAGAAGAATGAACTCTTCTTGGATGAAAGACTGCTTAAATATTTTACTGGCTTTAAGGACATAATCAAGAAAATATCAATATTTCCTGCCTGTTTTACTATAAGACATGCCATATCTTCTGATATGATATAATATTTTTGAAAGTAAAACTAGTTAACACTACTTATGTGTTTGGTATTTCAGAATGAAAATGAACATAGTACATTTGGAGTGGCCCTTAAGGGAAAAGAACCAATCTCTGAAAAAGACATACCAAATGTAAGTATAAGATTTTATCATTTTTGTGTTAAATATTGTTTCATCTTGGTTGTGATGTAGTGTTCCATCCTGACTTTTTTGGGGGTCAGAAAATATTTAAATTGTTACATCAAAGTATTCCTCCAATATCTGGAAATATGCTGCTATGACATATATATGCTGACAGCTGGGACTACATTCTTGCCAACACACCAGTCTCTGACTCACAGCTGTGTTAGCTTCACTACTTTTCTCTTGCCTCTATAATAGCCTCTGCTCCTCACAACTGCTGACCTCATACCACAGCCATTCAGACACCCACCACCAACTCATCTCTCCTCCTCTCATCACTCATATTGTGTTCACCACTCTAAATTCCACACTAAATGCTACACCAAACCTTTCCTCCTCAGATGTCTTTCCTGTGGAATTCCCTCCCGGCCAGTTTTTCTTTTTTTTCCACAGCCACCAACTTTCAACCCTTCCAGAGGAATGTTAGCTGTGTTTATCCCACCAGTAACAAAGAGCCTGTGGAAGCCATAGGTAAAACCTCTTCCTCTGAGCCAGGGACACAACCTCTTCCTTCAGGTTAAACTAATGAAAATAAAATCAGGCTTTAAATGATATTTTTGGTTTTCTTATTTTTACAAGCTTCATCTCTGGAGAATAAAGAATACTAAGAAATAAGATTACTGAGATGAATTAGCAGCATTTACACTGTAAAATATGAGGTTGTTTAAAATCAAGTAGTTACCTTAACTAGAGTAAAATCATTACAATTGTACACATGATTGACCCAAAGGCTACCTGTATGTATGTTATACTTAACTATACTCTACCTTTTAATTGTTTCAGTCATTGGACTGCAGCCATGCTAGTGTACTGTTTTGGAGGGTTTAGTTGAGCAGGTCAACCCCAATACTTATTTTCTAAGTCTGGTACTTACTCTGTCAATTTCTTTTTCCAGAAATCTCGACAAACCAATACCAGTTGCCAAGTGATGTTGGGGGCAAGCACAACACACACACACACACACACACACACACACACACACACACACACACACACACACACACACACACACACACACACATATGATGGGCTTCTTTCAGTTTCCATCTACCAAATCCATTCACAAGGCTTTAGTTAGCTTGGGGCTATATTGTAGGGGACTCATGCCCAAGGTGCCATGCAGTGGGACTGAACCCAGACTTATGTGGTTGGGAAACAAACTTCTTACCACACAGCAATGCCTGTGTCAAGGAAAATTACTAATGGTATATCATTTGAGTGATAAACTTAATCTTTACTTGATTTAACACCACCACCTAGGCTTTAGGTGGCTTTATCAAAATCTGTTCCATTGCAAGCATTCAAACCAGGGTTCCAGTCTAGTATAAGGAATGGAAGGTATCCAAGATTAGTAGGAGAAAGAGAGAAAATTATACTGTCTTGTAAAAGATCCATGGTACTACCTTTCTACTTTTGAGTAAGCCATAACAACAGCCTGTTTAATTGATTAAAGCTGTTTATCATTTAGTTTTGCAATTAGAAAAATGATTATTAAAACTAGTAATTAGTTTGTTAAATAAACATTTTATCTGAGTGTAAATTGATCTCAAATACAATTATCTGTTCTTCTAAACAATGTTAAATTACTCTTTTGTTTTAATACTGTAACATATTCAATAATATCCTTCCTCTATTATTTAGTTAATCAATATAAAATTGTTATTCTGATTATCTCATGTAAATTCAACATAAGGTCTTATGATATTTTAATATAAATATCCATTTAAATATCATTTCTTATCGTATTCATTTTAATTTAGTCTTTTGTGTTAAGTGCCCATACAAAACCCATTATGTATTCTGGTATTGATTATGCAACACATTGTCTAGATACATGAACAAAACCCAGTATAAAAGTTAATATTGGCAAACCTGGAATATTTAAATTGTATATATATTTAGATATTTAAATCTAATATTTCAAACAATTGAGCACTTCTAGAAGATGTATTGTGTAATTTACCTTAAAGCAAGTATATAATTTATTTACTTTTTAAAATTTTATTTTGGATATTTCAAAGAATGAAGGCACATGGATGGCCCAGTGGTTAGGGTGTTGTACTCAAGAATCACAATGTCATGGTTTCGATTCCTGGACCAGGTAGCACATAGTATTCTTGAACAAAACACTTTATTCAAATGTAAATGAATAACACTTCAATGGATGGGTGTCCTGTTCCAGGAGAATTTGTGATCTTGGTCACTTTGTACACCATGGAAACTAGGTAACCTGGAATTCAAGACAGTAATGTGCAGTGGTCAATGATGATGATGATAATGATAATAAAGAGTCACTTTTACAAATACATGGTAGAAAATCAAGTATAAAACATGTGATAGAATTCTGGAAATTTCTGTTGCAAAATATGCTGTGAAATTCCTCTGTTGCCTGGGAAAATATCCATCTGCTGGAACATGCCTGTGAATGAATGATTTTAACTTGTTTACTACCACAACCTGTTACTGGACCCTACCACATATTTCGCACAGTTACACTGCATACCTCTACAGCCTGTTACCTTACTACGTGTTTCACATGGTTACACTGCATACTGTTTAAATACAAGAAAATGTAATTTGGTTTTGCATTGTTACAATATTTCATAATTAAACTTTAATATTTAGCTCTCATGTTATTTAAATATCCTCGAAATAATACCAAAAATACAGAATAAAATGTTTTCTCAAATTATGAAAACATATCACTGGTGATGCATATAGCAGTTGACAGAATCATTTGCATGCTGGGAAAAATGCTTAGTGGTATTTTGTCCATATTTACACATTCTGAGTTCAAATTCTGCCAAGGTCCACTTTGCCTTTCATCTATTTGGAGTCAATAAAACAAGTACCAGTCAATCACTGGGGTCAATGTTGAATTCCAGCCATTATACACCATGTTAGAAGACGCTTGTTCTAATATGGTGTATAATGGCTGGAAATAGACCAAGATTATGGATTGTATTCTCTCATCTCAGAATTGGTGTATTGTCATTTCCACAATCTATTCCTCACAATTCACCCACCAAGCTGTTAAAAATAAACTCTTCTGCTTAGAAATACAGGAAACTCTAGCTGGAGATTTGAACTCGTGACACATTGGCATGTAACCCAGTATCTTACCTACACAACTACTTCACCTCTACATGTATTTCTATGCTGAAATATATACTATGTCCCGAGAATGTTTATCTTATGTGTAATCATACAATGTGATAGAACAAGGAAGGGTAAGAATTTATTTGGAAACTATTTGCTGCCAACAGGAACAACAACAATAACAACAACAACACTGCTACTTTACTAATGTTGCTATACTGACATCCTGCATCCACTATCAAGAAGATAAATTAGCATCTATGATAGAAATAAATAGCAATTTTTATTATCAGGAAACTTAATTTGATCAATTGAATTAGAGTTTCATTGCAATTATTTACATCCCACTCTTCACCACCAACGCTACCATTAGTACTACTACTACCATTGATCTCTTTTCCTTTCCTTTTTTTTTTTTCTTTTTTGTTTTGTTATTGATTTATTTGTTGCACTCTTTTGCAAACACCAAACTCAATAAAAGATGGAAAGAAAAATACAACTGACAATAAATATCTAAATTTATCTGCAAGTATTGAGAAACACGTCTTCCTGGGATAAATTTTGTTTTCTTGCAATACTTGCAGAACTAATGATTGGAAACAAAACATTGCCAGTACACAGTTGGTACCATTCCACACTAATCGAATGTCTCAGAAGAAAACTCAAGCAAATTTCTTAATGGCTCATGAAAAAGATTTCATTCTTTCTCTTTTATTTTTTCCCCCCCACTATTTTT
>NC_068993.1:52515321-52520795 GCF_001194135.2 Octopus bimaculoides
TATATATATATATATATATATATATGTATATATATATATATATATATATATACACATATGTATGTATATGTATATCTACATATTTATGTATGTATATATTCATGTTTATCAATATGGTGATATTGACAAAATGCTAATATCTTCATGTAACTAACCAGTTTAACACTCAGTGAACTTTCCCTATTCAGACAGGTTCTGAATAACTGGCTGAATGATATCTGACTAAATATTGACACAGTGTCGTATGACTGTAATTTCTGCTGCCAATATGAACAGAGGTTAATGAGTACAAGTTAAACGATTATATGTGTTGATGTCAGACAATTTTTTATCATTTACTATTAATCCACATCAGTTTTCTTCATGTTACATCTCTATTCTTTTTTCTTTTTAATATTCTTTTTTACTTTTTGTGTTAATCTAAAGAAATGAAGCAGTAATCATAACGTTTTTTTTTTTCTCTGGCCCTCCTAGATTTAAATACAGGGATAACTAGATAACATCTGATAGAATTAGTGTGGTTAAGGCAGCAAGCTGGCCGAAACGTTAGCATGCCAGGCGAAATGCTTAGCGGTATTTTTTGTCTGCCGCTACGTACTGAGTTCAAATTCTGCCAAGGTTGACTTTGCCTTTCGTACTTTCAGGGTCGATAAATTAAGTACCAGTTACGCACTGGGGTCAATGTAATCAACTTAACCCCTTTGTTTGTCCTTGTTTGTCTCCTCTATGTTTAGCCCCTTATGGGCAATAAAGAAATAAGAATTAGTGTGGTTGGCATTTCTTTTATTTCTTTATTGCCCACAGAGAGCTAAACATAGAGGGGACAAACAAGGACAGACAAAGAGATTAAGTCGATTACATCGACCCCCAGTGCATAACTGGTACTTATTTGATCAATCCTGAAAGGATGAAACGCAAAGTCAACCTCGGCGGAATTTTAACTCAGAACGTAACAGCAGACAAAATACTGCTAAGCATTTTGCCCGGCATGCTAACAATTTTGCCAGCTCGCCACCCTTCATCATCATCATCATCATCGCTTAACGTCCGCTTTCCATGCTAGCATGGGTTGGATTCAGTTTTTAACTATTCCATTTAGTTATATATGAATGTGCTAGTGGCTACACATCTTTAACATTAAATCATCATCATCATCCTCGTTGTCATTGTCATCATTTTAAATCCATGCTGATATGGGATCGACAGGACACCACAGTCTGAGTTTGCACATATTCAGGTATATAACTCACTTAGACTGAATGGGGAACTGCATCTTGCTCACAAGTTTCATTATACAGACATACTTCAAATATACAGACATACCTCAACTTACTTCAGTAATTGATTCCAAGACATGCAACTTTACTCAAAACAAACAACATAACATGGCAACATTTTTTTTTTAATTCATTAACTCATATCAAGGCACAGGCTTGGTTGTGTGGTAAGAAATATTTTGCTCAACCACATGGCTGCAAGTTCAATCCCACTGCATGGCATTTTGGACAAGTGTCTTCTACTATAGCCTCGAAGTAACCAAAGCTTTGTGAATGGATACAGTAGATTGGAAACTAAAAGAAGCCCATTGTGTATGTGTGTGTGTGTGTCCTTGTATCTGTGTTTGTCCCCCACCATCATTTGGCAACCAGTGTTAGTGTGTTTACATCCTTGTAACTTAGAGTTCAGCAAGAGAGACAGACATAATAAGTACCAGGCTTTAAAAAAATAAGTTCTGGGGTCAATTCATTCAATTAAAAATTCTTCAAGGTGGTGCCCCAGTATGGCCATAGTATAATGAGAGAAACAAGTATAAGTAAAAAAAGAATCCGTTTTAATAAATGGTTTGTACATATTTTTCCATGTATTTTATTTGATTTTCCATTTCAGTATTGGTTTTTAGGTGGGGGTTTTTTATTTTATTTTTTTTATTTAAGCTTTTAAATATGTTTACTGAGATTGAGATAAAGTAAGATTAATTGTCTGAACTTGAGTTTTATTTTTTCATTAATTTCTTTTAAAAAAAAAAACAAAGTTGAAAAACATGTAACTCAAAACAACCTAACTTGAAATATACCTATATATGTATAATGTATAGACACTGGTTAATATTTAGTCTGAACACAACATCATCGTCGTCATCATCATCATCTTATGTTCAGTTTTTCATTTTGGCATGAATTGGCTAGCTCTCACAGCATGCTGTCCCATGTCATATGCTTTATCATCTGACAGATATAGCAACATAGAAAATCTTTATTGTTTTGCCTATCTTTCTGATAGGGCTTAAAGGGCATAGTTATTTTCTGTTCCCCACAACCGCCATACGGAATGGTTGTTTGTAGATACTTGAATACAGAGGAAACAGAGCATCTTTCTTTAGCCTCTTGTGGTAATGTTTTTTTTTTTCTTAAAGAAAGATTAGTGTCCAAATGTATTTCTTGTTTCTGTTATTATTGATATATTACTCTTGTCTGCTTGAAATATTACAGAACAAATATTAATTTGATTATCTTGAATGAAATTTTTCCTCTTTTTAAATGTGTAGTATGCAGAACCCTATCGAGTATGTATGCATCATCATCCTCGTTGTTGTTTAACATCCACCTTCCATGCTGGCATGGGTTGGACAGTTTGATTGGAGCTGGCCAGGCAGAAGACTGCACCAGATTTCTCCGTCTATTTTGGCATGGGTTTTGCAGCTGGATGCCCTTCCTAGAGGCGGTGAGCTGGCAGAATCGTTAGCATGCCAGGTGAAATGCTCAGCGGTATTTTATCTGTTGTTACGTACTGAGTTCAAATTCCGTCAAGGTCATCTTTGCCTTTCATCCTTTCAGGGTTGAAAAAATTAGCACCAGTTACACACTGGGGTCAATGTAATCAACTTAATCCCTTCCCCCAAATTTGAGGTCTTGTGCTTCCAGTAGAAAGGATGCCCTTCCTAACACCACTCACCCAACATGTACATATGCATTACTGTACTTACACGCAGACTAAATATACAATGAACTATTCCTTTTTATCAGCTGTAAAAAAACACCTTCAGATGTTCAAATTTTCTGTTTGGAATAGCAGAATAGGTTGGCTCTAATCATTGCTATTTTTATATTGTCTTGTAAGAGCCTTGTTTTATTCATTGTGAAAGGGAATCCTGTTTTATTTTCTATTTCACTCTGTCATTGCTACTATCACCAGTCTTGATATTATAAAATATATTTAATTTGTATATCTTTGCTTTTTTTTCCCCTCATTGTTTTGTTTTTCCTTTTATAGAAAAATCTCAAAGAACTGGAAAAATTATTAAACATCAGTATCCAAACATTTCTGTGTGTCCCAGTGATAAGCAAAGCTGATGAAAGCCTTATTGCATTGGTTTGTGTTGCTAATAAGACGGACGGATCAAGGTGAGTGATTGTTAATCGGATCTAAGATTTTCATATATTCTGCTGATAACAGTGATACTGACAATATAATGAGAATAATGTTATTGGTTATTATTGATGGTAGTCAAGGACAGCATGTGTTATGTTGAAAGTTAGAAATATCACTTTTGAGCTTTATAACAAATTGAAAGAATTCTTTTGAGAATATTCCAGTTTAGAACTTCAAATGTTACCCATTATTTTGTCTTTCATCAATCTAAATTTATAACTTATGAATACTAAAGCCACTTATGGTCTTTTTTTCTTTTTTTATATTATGAGGGTAGTGAGTGGTGCCCATGACTTTATCACAAGGCTTCAAAGACAACTTCTGTAGTGCAGTACCACAATGATATTCCCCTAGTACATTCTGTAAAGCGATTGGCAAAGGCATTGAGCTATTAAAACCATGCCAAAAATTGACATATTGGTGAGACATAGTTCCCAGCCATAGAGGGCAATCATCATCATCATCATCATCATCATCGTTTAACGCCCGCCTTCCATGCTAGCATGGGTTGGACGATTTGACTGAGGACTGGTGAAACCGGATGGCAACACCAGGCTCCAATCTAATTTGGCAGAGTTTCTACAGCTGGATGCCCTTCCTAACGCCAACCACTCAGAGAGTGTAGTGGGTGCTTTTACGTGTCACCCGCACGAAAACGGCCACGCTCGAAATGGTGTCTTTTATGTGCCCCCCGCACAAGAGCCAGTCCAGGGGCACTGGCAACGATCTCGCTCGAAAACCCTACAATAACTCTGAAGAAGAATTAACTGCATAAAGAAACAGTTATAGAATTATGTGATGATGAGGATGATGAGGATGATAGTGACAGCTCCGGCATCTGCATAGGTTTTGTCTACCAAATTCCTCTCAGAATATATTTATCAATCTGAGATCTTAATAGAAGGCACTTCCCTGAAGTACCATGCATTGGGATTGAAATCATTTGGTTGGAAATCAAATTTCTTAACCTGCAAGAATTAAGTACTGAGAAGTTTTAATTTAACTGCTACCCCCACCATTGGGTTGCTATCTTTTAGATTTCTTTAATTCCTTAGGATTTATGATTTTGAACCAGAGAACAATATTGTTAAAATACAGTAGGCAAGATATTAATAACAGTCCACCATAATGTCCAGTCCTTGTTGTGTTGTGGTGACTTGTGTGTCTCAGTGATCCTGAGTGCTATGCCATTGTAACACAAGGTCCTGGTAGGACTTCCTATGCAGGACAGGTCAAAGGAAAGAGGTCACACCAGTGCTGGACTAACCGTTAAGCAAAATAATCACATGCTTAGAGCATCAAGGGGAGGTGGGCACCACAGAAATGGTAAATGGTTTATAGCACAAAAGAAATCACTTTAAAATAATATTGGAAGTGATTTATATGAACAGAAATATAATTTCGAATTGCTTATGGTATCATTGTGAGGATCTGATCAAAGACTTTGCAATTAAAAAAAGGCAGGAGAAAACCATTCAATTAAGTACTGAGGTTGATATGATTGATAAACTGTTGAAGGCAGTACTGCAGCATGGCTGCAGTCCAATGATTGAAGCCAGTAAAATAATTGCATAAACACACAAAAAAAAAGAAGAAATTCTTGTTTCCTTTTGTTTTTATATAATCAAAGAACCATCAACTTTTTCCATTCAGATTCTGCCCTGATGATGTACACATTATCAAACATTGTTTCAAATATACAGCTACAGTTCTTACAAGTACCCTAGCATACCAAAATGAGAGAAAGCTCAAAGATCAAACTAAAGTAAGTTGTATCCTTGCATGTATAATTACTTTTGAAATGGCAATTTGGAAGTCATTGTGTATTAATTTGATTCCATTTAATAGGGTGCAAATGTGATTGTGTGGTTAAGATGTTTGTTTCATAATCACATGGATTCAGGTTCAATCCTGCTTTGGGCAAATATTTTTCACTTTAGCTTCAAGTCAACCAATACCTTGTGAGTGAATTTAGTAGATAGAAGTTGTAAAGAAGTCATTATATATATAATACTGTGTGTATTTGTGCATACTGACTTTAACAA
>NC_068993.1:52521515-52536506 GCF_001194135.2 Octopus bimaculoides
TTTATAGCGCTGTTTGTTATTGGATAATAAAGATAGAATGTAGAGTTTACAAATCATTACCTTTAGGCCAACTGCCAAGAACTCTGACCATTTGGGTATTGGTCATTCAAAATATTACATTGTGGTTACAACAATAAAGAGAGAGGAATGTAATATATTGGTGAAGAAATGCCACTGTATAGATAAATCAATAGGTCAATAGGTTGCCTGCCAACCATCTAAAAGATTGATATTTCTTATCACATTATTCATTCTTAATTCTTAATTGTTCATTTCACAGCTGTAAATAGGTCTTATTACATGTTATATCTAAATCATTATTCATTGCACTGAGATTATTACGATTATTACCTTTAACGGCTTACTTTTTAGCTTTTTTTCTTTTTAACGAAAAATGAAAGAATGTTTGGTACAAAAGCTGAATCTAATTCTATTCATATTCATTTCATCAGGCACTGCTGCAGGTTGCTAGAAACTTGTTTACTCACTTGGGTAAGTTACAGATAAAAATTCATTTGAAATCAATAACCGTCTAATTGCTAACACTTCTGTGACTGTATATTTAATGAAATACATTATCTTTGTGTTTCAAGTGATTTATAATATACTTGAGAATTGGGAAGGGTTTCATGAAATCAATTACTTTTTAATAATATTCAGAACATAACAAAAAATTCTAATATAAAATTGACAGCAGGTTTAATCCTTTAGCATTCAAATTCTTTCATTAAAAGCAATGCTTGTTTATTCACATTGTTTTGAATAAATCATGCATTATCTCGTAGCTTTGAGATTTTGATTAGCTAACAGTTAATCTTTTTAATGATATTGTACGGTTGTTGGAGTGGGGGCCAGACTCGGCCAGTTTGAGTATAAAACATAAAATATATTGACTGGATATGGCTGGCTTCAATGCTCAAGTGTTAAACTTAAATATAATGCTTTAAAACAGGTGATTTTTGTATGACAGAGCCAGGGCTAGTCTCTTACAGGTTAACATCAAAATGTTTTTTCAGTAACTTCTATGAATCTTACTAAATTACTTTTATGTTAATCATTAAATATTTATGATGCAACTACCTCAGTCTCAGGTGCCCATTAGTTTGCAGTCATCCGCTATATGTGCTTTATAAATTCGGTTTGAAATGAGAAAATATGTAAATTACTGAAAAGATTCAAATTATTATCACATAACAGAATAATCTATGCATTTATTTTAATCTTATTTACAATTATTAATTTATTTACATTTCTCTAACCCACAGAGAGTTTCTTTAGCTCTGTAGATGATTCAGATGTTTATATTGACCATTTAAACAATATTTTACAAATTCTTGGCTTGTTTTCTCTAAGATAAATTAAATGATGAAAATAAAAGTGTGTATAGTTTAAAGACACAATGTTATATCTTAGAAATTAATGTGTACAGTTAGTCACTTGGAACTATCCTTTTACAGTTGATACTGAAGTTTCTCAAAATCAGCTTGAGGATAAAAGTACACAGTTTCTAGGGGATTCTTGGTGTAGTTCAATTGTATTGATTTTTACTACTATAACTTTACTTCACCTATCAAATATTTGTTTCTTTTATTTTTTTGTCAGGAGGAAAGGTTGTTTCCATGATATGTTTCAGGGTTTTTGAGACTGATAGGAGGGAGTAAGAGAGGTATTCTCAAAGCAGACCCCAATAAGGTGGGGTTGTTATGTCATGGTTAAGTCTCCCACACAAGAAGGCCATGGCAGGATTTGAAATCAGAATGCAAAGAACCAGAACAAATACATCAAGGCATTTGGTTTGCTCATTCTTACAGTTTTGCCAAGCCTTGCATTGGTACTTTTTTCATCAACCTTGCAAGGATGTAAGATAAAGTTGGGCTCTGCACAATTTGAACTCAGTGCACTAATAGTTGGAGCAAAGCATTTTGTTTGATGCTCTAACTACTCTGTCAAATCCAGAACTTATACCCATTATTGTAGGGTTCCTAATTCCTAATTCCAGTGGAGGTGCAATGGCCCAGTGGTTAGGGCAGTGAACTCACGGCTGGAGGATCGCAGTTTCGATTCCCAGACCAGGTGTTGTGTGTTTATTGAGTGAAAACACTTAGAGCTCCACAAGGCTCCAGCAGGGGGTGGTGGCAACCCCTGTTGTACTTTTTCGCCCCAACTTTCTCTCATTCTTTCTTCCTGTTTCTTGAGTAATGCTGCGACGGACTGGCGTCCCGTCCAGCTGGGAGGGGGGGACACATACGCCATAGAAACCGGGAAACTGGGCCCATGAGCCTGGCTAGGCTTTAAAAAGGTGCATAATAAAAAAAAAATAATAATAATTCCAGTAAAGGTCAAGACTACACCTGGAAATTAAGATGACCAAAGCAAATGCTATATAAAAAATGGTTGAAATTGCTCAGATGTAAAGAGCACGCATTTACAGATAGACTTCTTGACAGATTTACACACACACACGTGCACACGCACACGTAGTTGTATGGTCTACGTATGCAAAGTGACCAGAATTGTATATGACTGGTTCAGAAGCACACCACTAGCTGTGATATGATATGAACTAAGAATTATGTTGTTAGTTGTTCAGCACTTCAACCTCAAGGTCATTACAGATCATTAAATTATAGGAACCTTTAGTTCGTTACTCTTAAAATATTCATTATGATTATACTATTTCCATATATTCAGAAAAATCAAATTTCCTTAATGAGATCCACTCCCTTCTAGGCACCATCAGAATTTCAAACTTTCTCAGAAGCAGTTCTTTGATGGAATTGTTCCATAATGAAACCTTAGTGCTGAAAAAATTATCCACTCTAGCTTTCTTCTTCGTTAATTAATCAAATCATTATTTTAGACAGTCACCAATAAATTCATCTAAAATAATATACATGAAATGGTATTCTGGAATCAGTTTCCATTGTTGAGTTGAAGGCTTTTACTTTCTTCTCTTAGCATCTGTCACACATCATTAATTGGGTAATTATACAGAGTAACAAAGATAATATTATAGCCCCATTTTAGTTGCTTCTGTTTTTCTCATCTGGTTCTAATGGATGCCTGTTTACTTTGAAGAAACATGTTTCAAATAACACTTCTTTTTCTATCATTACCATTTTTCCAGATGATTTAACCAAATTGTTAAGAGAGATCATGCAAGAAGCAAGAAACTTAACCCAAGCAGAAAGGTGAGGAAGACAGCCATATTTGGTGGGGAAAGATGCTTCTTTTTGTTCTATTTTATAATGTTATCAATGTTCTTATTGTTGTCTGGCATGGTTAATAATTTATTGATTGTGTTACTGTGTGGCACATACACACACACACACATATGCATATTAATATATTTAATATACGTATATATATATATATATATATATATATATATATATATATATATATATATATACTACATATGCTATATACATATGTGTGTCTGTATATATATTGATGCAGGCACACTAGTGAACAATGTTTTAATAAAATTCTCTCTAAGTCATGCTTCAACAAGCAGACCAATTAATGAAGTCAAATGAAATTTTCTGGGATTTCCATTTCCAAGTAGTCTGACTAATGGCTATAATTCCAGTCCAAATAATTTCTTTGCAATGAACATTGTAGTTACTGGTCATAGGTAATATCATGAGAAAGTTAACTAGTAACAAATTGTAATGGTGTGATTCTGCATGGCTGTGTGGTTAAGAAGTTTGGTTCCCAGCAATATGGTTTCAGGTTCACTCCCACTGCTTGTCACTTTAGGCAAGTCTTTTCTGCTATAGCTCTTGACTGACCAAAGATTTGTGAGTGGATTTGGTGAATGGAAACTGAAAGAAGTCTACTGTAAGCCATCGTTGTCATCATCATTTGGGTTGAACTGTTCAACTAAAGCAGACAAGCCAGAGGACTGCACCAAGGTCCACTACCTGCTTTGGCATGGTTTCTTCAGCTGGATGCCTTTCCAAGTGCCAACCACTTTACAGAGTGAACTGGATGATTTTTGCATGGTATCAACACCAGGCTAATGTAGAAATCACTTTGGTCAGCTGAAGACTATATTAGAAGTTACTTTGGTCAGCCCAAGGCTATAATAGAAGTCACTTACCCAAAGTATAACTTGGTATGACTGGAATTTTATATTGATGTGTGTGTGTGTAGTAGTAGTAGTAGTAGTAGTAGTAATGTTATGAGATTATATAAAAAGTAAAGACTCCCTTTGGCCATGAATGACCATGGGATTGCAACTAGTAAGTTACCCTCCAAGGAACTTGTGTGGACAAGGTTGTTTATGGAAGACCAGCAGTCACCCATACTTACCAGCCACCAATGTTGTCCAAGGGAAAGGCCAAGGCTGATAGAGCTTGGAACCAGTGACGTTGCAACTCATTTCTACAGCTGAGTGAACTGGAGCAACGTGAAATAAAGTTTCTTGCTGAAGAACACAACACACAGCCTGGTCTGGGAATCGAACTCGCTACCTCATGATTGTGATCCTGATGCTCTAACCACTGAGCCATGCGCTTTCATATGAGATTATGTAATATAGCGAATAATGCCTTGCAAGGCCCAAATTACATCAGTTCAAAGTTTTGAGGGAAATATTAAGTATTCTCAGTGATACAGCCTATTTATAATGTTTGTGTTTTATTGTTTTATTACAGGTGTTCAGTGTTTTTGATTGATACTGAAACTGAAGAGTTGGTCGCCAAAGTATTTGATGGGATTACCACTGATAACAACGAGGTGAGAGCTTTATCAATGCATATCAATACATTATTTACTTCTTTAGTGATGATAACACAACTAGAAACTTCCTTATTGACATCACCTTCTTTCTTGGTTCTTTGTAACAAGGACATCCAGCCTTAAAAAAACAGTTTCTCCAAGAAATGGACTATCCCATTCCATCTCATGCAAACGAGGAAAAAATGTGTTTATGCATGTGTGTGCAATAGTATTTAGAATGAGTACCATCTGGCTTTAAATATGGTTTGGTGATGCTTTTGGGAGATCTGTAATTCATTGATTTGTTTATGGGCACCTTAAGCAACCGCCTTTTACTATAGCTGCAGGCCAACAAAAGCCTTCTGAGTGGACTTGCTCAATCAAAACTGAAAGAAGCCTGTCGTGTATGTATATATACATGTGTGTGTGTCTGTGTTTGCCCCCCATCTCCCATCACCACCATCATTCTTGACAACCAATGTTGGTGTGTTTACATCCCTGTAACTTAGCAGTTTGGCAAAAGAGACCAATAGAATAAGTACTAGGCTTACAAAGAATAAGTCCTGGGGGTTGATTTCTTTGACTAAAAATCCTTTAAGGTGGTGCTCCAGCATGACCGCAGTCAAATGACTGAAACAAGTAAAAGAGTAAGGCATAAAAGACTTTCACCAACTCAATATTTTATAGTTGCAAGACAGTGAGCTGGCACAATTGCTAACGCCCCAAACAAAATGCTTAGCGGCATTTCTTCCGTCTTTACGTTCTGAGTTCACATTCCACCGAGGTCGACTTTGCCTTTTATTCTTTCAGGGTCAATAAAATAAATGTCAGTTGAGTACTGAAATTTTGGGCTTTATGCCAAAATTTGAAATCAATATTTTATAGTCCATTTTGTCTGTCAATTGATGCAAAACATTACTGTTAATGTAGCCTCTGGTTATGTCATTATTCTTGAACCTACACCTGCTTATGTTAAAATAAATCTTGTTGCTATCATCATCATCATCATCATCATTATCATTGCCACTGCCTTCATCATCGTAATCATCTTTACTTTTTTCTTTTTGCTATTGCAACAGCTGTACTACTTCTTTGGTTTCTATTAACAATACCGGATTTTTTTTTGATTTTTCGTATATTTCAGGCAATTTTTGTACTAACAATACATTTCTGTTTCATTTCTAGCCACAATCAGAGATTCGATTCCCACGGTCACATGGTATTGCTGGTCATGTAGCAACTAAAGGTAAATAATTCTTCACTTATAGTAGTTAAATGCTCTGAGGAAATTACATTTGGTTTTAAAATCAATATTGTGTGTTCTGTAGGTAAATATCATTATATGTATAATAATATATGCCATAAGTTTTTTTTTTTTTATATATTTTGTGTGTGTATACACTTGTTCATCTAACATATATATATGTACATGTGTGTGTGTCTCCCTCTCCCAGTCTCTCTCGCCCTGTCTCTCTTTCTCTCTTTAGACCATTAATTCTTAGAGTTCCCCAAATTTTACCAGAGAAGAATATTAGTTTTTACTCGTATTTTTTTCATGCATATATATTAATTCATTTTTCTCTATTGTGTATATCCAAATGTGTGTGTGTGTGTGTGTATTTATATATATATATATAAATATGAATGCACACACATATATATGTGTCTGAGTATAATAAAAATTGAAGATTGGAGTATGTGATATTACTTTTATTTCAGCTATGAAATAAATGTAATATCACAAGCTCCAATCTTCAGTTCTTATTTTCCAGACTCTATGATGGAAATGGAATCTTGGGATTTTCTGTTTATTTAAAATAACAGTATCATAGGTGAAATAGCCCTTTTGCAATTTTCAGATAGCTGTTGTCCATAGAAGTTCTTCTCAAGATAAACACACCTGGATTATCTAATCCCAACTGACTCACTAAATATATGTTTATATACATACACAATGAAGGCACATGGCTCAGGGGTTAGAGCATTGGGCTCACAATCATGAGGTAATGAGTTCAATTCTCAGATGAGGCTATGCATTCTTGAGCAAGACACTTTATTTCACATTGCTCCAGTTGACTCATCTGTAGAAATGAGTTGCAGCTTGTACCAAGCTGTATTGGCCTTTGCCTTTTTCTTGGATAACATCGTTGGCATGGAGAGGGGAGGCTGGTATGCATGGGCAACTGCTGGTCTTCCGTAAACAACTTTGCCTGAACATGTGCCTCAGAAGATAACTTTCTAGGTGCAATCCCATGGTCATTAAAGACTGAAGGGGGTCTTTACCCTTTACCCTATACATACACACCCTTATATATATAGGTGCAAGTGAGGCTGTCTGGTAAGTTTACTTTCCAACCACATGGTTGCAGGTTCAGTCCCACAATGTAGTACTTTGAGCAGATGTCTTCTACTGTAGCCTTGGGTCAAACAAATCCTCTGTGAGTGGACTTAATAGACAGAACTGAAAGAAGTCCATGATATAGGTGGTGCCCCAACATGGCCACAGTCTAACGACTGAAACAAGTAAAAGATAAAAGATGCATATGTATGTGTGTGTGTGTGTGTGTGCATGCGGGAAGGGAGCACATATTTGTATGGCTGGAAGGAAGGGACACACAATGCAGGGCTTGGAGAAAGGAACACATGTTTTAGGACTTGGAGGAGGGATACCCCTTGTAGGACTGGGGAAAGGGAAACACAGTGTAAAACTGGCCTAAAGTGCTAAGTATATTCTGGCATTGAAGTGTTCATGGTTTTATCATGAGAATTTGATCAAAGACTTTACAATTAAAAAAAAAGTAAGAGAAAACTTTTCAAATATGAATAAAGTGGAAGTATACAATAATAAGCATTATTTTCCGTTTTTGTTTCATTTTGAATACTAAAAATTTATTCTATGGTTTATCATTGTTTACATTTTGAATTACATACACATGGGGAGGGCCACCAAAATCTTTTAAGTGCTTAAGGTCTCTATGGCTCTTAATCCACCCCTGATAAAGGGTGACAATTAAGAATGTTGGGTAACAATTAAGAATGTTGAAGATTATTTAGGGTGTGTGGTCTGTATAAAGTGAATGCAGTTGTGCTTGGATGAAAGAATAAAGAAGTGGATAGTGATAAAAACTATGAATAAATAACTAAGATTCCTGAACAGTTATTGTTATTCCATTCCTTTTGTAGTTCTTAAATTGGTTTCCTACTTCAGGATTAAGTTCCTTATGTTTTTAATCATCACCAACAGATGAAATATATTATATGTTGCTTGTGTATAAGTATGTGAGTGTGAGTGTGATTGTGAGTGAGGATATGCGGTTAAGACAAGATGAAAGTGGATATATGTGGCATGTGTGTTTATATATGTATACTTGGCAAAGATTGCATATGTTTATGTGTGTATCCTTATTAAAATGTATGCATGCTTAGAGGGATAAATAGGTAGAGAGAGAGAGAGAGAGAGAGACAGAAAGACAAGAGCTGTGTGAGTTGTGTATGCAAGAGAGACAGAAAGAGAAAGAGGAAGGAGAAAGAAAGTAAATAAATAGAACTATAGAGTTGTTGCTAATACATCAATCGTAATGAAACTTTATCTTCAACAGGAGAACTGCTGAATATTCGGGATGCATATTCTCACCCACTCTTTTATCGGGTGATCGATGAAAATACTGGCTTTAGGACACGGTAAGTAACATGCTGACCAATAACATTTTCAAAGGATTTTCTCATTAATCTAACTATATTAAAATCTTACAGAAATAAACCATCCAAATCTTTTTATCTGAATTCAAATTGCCTGCAAGAGAAATCTGTTTACTAAATTCTTTATGAAACTCTGTTCTTCAGTGTTAAATTACTTGCTATATTTTTCTTTGTGTGGTTAAGAAATTCACTTCCAAATCACGTGATTTTGGATTCCTTCCCACTGCATGCCACCATAGGCAAGCACAAGATTGTGTGTTCATTTATATTTGTGGTTGTCCAAAATTCAATGGACTTCAAGCAATGACATTGTTGTCAATTCCTCTGTGAACCAATCTCCAGTTGGAATTGTGTCTTTATAGAAATGTGTAATAAGAGATCCTTTACTTGCAAAGCAAATAAGGATTAGTGACAGGAAGGTCATCCAATTGTAAGATAATGCCATTCTCATCTCTTTAGTCAGACCATGCAATCAGTTTCTTTATTGCAATAGAATTTGGAAACACAAGCAGTTTCTCTAAATCCATTTGCTTCTTCCACCTTTAGCACCATTCAGAACTTTTGAGTGTTAGCTTTCCTTTTCTTACATTTCAGCATTATTCTTTCTCACCCTCCTCATGGAAAACAACAAGGTGTGAGTTTGTGTTGACTCTTATCAGACTGATGATGTTACATAGTTGTTTTAGTAAGGTAAAGTTACCTTCTTGGATCATACCTTCTCATAAGGCATATATATTCTGCATTTGGACAGGATGCTGATTTGTTGTAAGATTACTCATTTTTGCCAGCTGAGTGGACTGGAGCAATGTGAAATGAAGTGTTTTGCTTAAGAACACAACGCGTCGCTCGGTCCAGGAATTGAAACCACAATCTTATGATCATGAGTCCAATACCCTAACCACTACGTCACATGCCTCCACAGTTGTTTTAGTGCATCAGCTGGAATATTTAAGACTTGTTTACATCAATAGGCATACTCTAGATTCGTGGTTCTCAACCATTTCTTATTTTTGATTCTTATCTTATTTGGATGAACCCTTCATAACCATTCGATGTTTAAAGAAATCCTATTATATTTTTATAATTAAATATTAGGAATACATTAAAAAGATTGTTAAAATGTTGCGAACCACTGCTCTATATGAAAGATGACTATTTATATGCTATTAGAATATTCTATGGCAATGATTCTTCTCACAAATAACCATACTGTCCAGCCCCACTATGTTAACCTAGGGTTAACATGGACTGGATCATCTGGCTTGGCAAAGTGTAACTCCACTGTTGCAGTCATGAAGCACATGTATGTGTTTTATATAAAATTGATACTTTCTTTTCATTCAACCATCACCCATTCTTTTCCACTTTTAGCCAAAATAATTAGCTGTCAATAGCTGACATCAATTCTACAAAGTTCTATTGATGATTGCTGCTTTAGGAAAATGCTTTATCATCATCATCATTTTAATATCCATTTAACCATATTGTAATGAGTTGAACAGGTCTATCTTGTTGTATATCACAAATTCATCATCAGCATTTGTCATTTCACTATTGAGACTGAACATCAAGATATCTCTTCACATGTTGTTTTTTTTTCAATTTACAATTACCCACAGGTACCTTTCATTGTCAGCACATGGCTATATTTTCATCCACCACTCATCATCCATTTTGCATCATGTGACCATATCAGTGCTCTATTTATTCTTACACGTTTGATGACTGGAAACTAAGGTTTAGCACTCCTGCTATTTTAATATTTTTCTCATTTGGAAAGGATTAGCTTAATAGGTGTGTTTGTTAGTAAATAAATTATTTTTTTTAAATGTTGCTGAATCTTTTAAAATTATTTTCCTTTTACTTTTTGATTTTGATGTATAATGAAAAGATTATGAGGAATTGGAAATGTTATTTTGTATATATATATATGTGAATTCTTTCAAGCAAGTATATAAAGGAATTAAATATATATAAAAAATGAAATGTTGTAAAGTACATTTAATAAGAACAGCTGGAAAAAAATATACAGTTTTTCTGAAGAGGAAATCTTATTTCAATTTCAACATTTTATTTTTTAATTTAATTTCAGAAATATTCTTTGCTTTCCAATTCAAGATGAAAAAGGTAATTACAAACCATTGTTCCCCTCAACACTCTCAATATTGATAGATTTTTCTGCGTAATAATTTCCCAACTCCTACACTTAATCCATCACATAGTTCAACACTACCACTTAGCCCTTGGATGCTTTTAACGGAATTCACTCTGTTGAAAATATTTGCGTTAGGTCTCCCATATGAAGATAGCTATGTAAATTGTTCTGGAAAGTCTCCACTTTGCATCATGGAAAAATACCATATTGACATGCAAAAAAAAATATATATATATACATGTTCTATAAAGGAAATGAAACTGCATCTAGATGCAGTCACCCAAATTGATAAATATTGAGAAATTTGTCAAAGTTGCTGGCAAGATAAATATATTAAGATGACAAAGTAATAGTAGCATGACAGTAAATTGGCGCTCTGTCAGTTACAACGATGAGGGTTCCAGTTGATTCAATCTACAGAATAACCCGCTTGTGAAATTAACATGCAAGTGGCTGAGTACTCCACAGACAGGCGTACCCTTAATGTAGTTCTCAGGGAGATTCAGCATGACACAAGATATGACAAGGCTGACCCTTTAAAATAGAGGTCTTACTCATTTTTGCCAGTTGAGTGAACTGAAGCAACGTGAAATAAAGTGTCTTGCTTAAGGATACAAATGCCCTAACCACTAAGCTATATGCTTTCAGTATAACAGTAACATCTGATGAAAGCAATTGACAGTAAACGTCTGTGATTCAGAAGGTTGCAGCCAATTGCTTTCATTAATCAAATAAATTGTTGTTGAACTATATATAACAGATAATATGTAGCCTACTAATATTTACTTTAATATTTACAATTTGTTGATTATTATATTAAGCATCCAGCTATAAATACTTGCCTATTCAAGCAAATACTTTTGACTCTACCAGATCTAAAACTATGTAAAAAATAGTTAATAATAGGCACAGACCGTTCGTGTAATAAGAAGTTTGCTTTCCAGTCACATGGTTCTGGATTCAGTCCCAACACATGGCATTATGGGTGTCTTCTACTATAGCCCTGGGCAACCACGGCCTTGTTAGTTGATTTGGTTGATGGAAACTGAAAGAAACCTGTCACGTGTGTTTGTGTGTGTGCAAGTGTCTTTGTGTTTGTTTCCCACCACTGCTTGACAACTAGTGTTGATTTGTTTACATCCCTGTAACTTAGTGCTTTGGCAAAAAGAGACTGATAGAATAAGTACAAAACTGAAATATAAGTACTGGAGTTGATTTGTTGACTAAACCCATCAAAACTAAAACAAGTAAAAGATAAATAGAAACATTATTATTTTCTAAATCTCTCAAAGAGAGATATTCAGTAACAGTTCTTTAAAGTAAAGGCTATTTTCCAACATAATGTGGCTGTCCTGTAAAGGACAATTGTTACTGTTGTTTAGCCCCAGGAAACATCGTTTCCAGATGGCTATACCACATAATATCTGTGTCCATATATTTTCGAACAGAGGAGCTCAGCACCCCCATCCAGCACAATACAACATCTGTGGATAGGTCACAGACAAGTGTCATATACCCAGCTGGAAACGATGTTTCCTGGGACTAAACAACAGTAACAATCGTCCCTTCCAGGACAGCCACATTATTGTTGGCAAATAGTCTTTACTTCAAGTAAAAGATAATAAAAATGAAGATTATGCAGACTCATGGGATAATAATGTTAAATTCTAAGGAGTAAAGTTTATTGGCCCTACCCTTAAAGGTGAACTAGCCTATAAGTTTAAGCAAGTACTAAGTGAAGTGAAACTTAGGACTAAAGTAGTTGAAAGGACAAGCTGATCCATCAGATCACAGATATAAGCAAGACATTCTTTTTCCATGAGACCACATCTACACAAAATTAGTTGAAAGGACAAGCTGACCCATTAGATTGCAGATAAAAAAAAACATTCCCTTTCAATAAGACCGCATCTACAAACTTAATGTACTGCACAGCATGCAAAATGAATCCAAAATGAATCCAAAATAAATTTTTTTTTTTTTTTTAAATTGATAAAAAATGTCTTTTTGAATATTTCTACTACTTTTTATTTTTATCCTTTTTGATATATGTTTGCAAAGAATATTATAAAGGATTGCAAGTTCGTTGTTTATCCATGTTCAGTGGCAGCTGTTCTCTTATATTCTATAGGTTGTGTGATTGGAGTGGCCCAGTTATGTAACAAGAAAACAGGCCCTTGTTTTACTGCATTTGATGAGGCTATCGCTTCAGCTTTTGCTGTCTACTGTTGTATAAGTATTAGTCATGTGAGTTACAGCTTCATTTTTATTATTCTTAAACTTTTTCTTCTTCCTTTACAACTAAAAATATCTAATTAGAGATACCTAATTAGCCTCAATATCCACTTAGAAAACTCTATAATCACAATCATTTAAATATAATTATCACCATAAATATAAGTTATGATATATTCTTGCTGTTGTTGTTGTTTCTTTGTGAGTCAGTCCTTGAATATAATTTACTGTTTGTACCATTAATATACCTAAACCCCACAGTAGCTCACTGATAAAATCCTGATGTTCCTATATATAAAACCTACGTTCAAATTATGCCTCATTTATACTTAAATAATGAAAATTAATTTAGGGATACACCAAGCTCGTTGTAATGCTCATGAGGACCATTCTTTTATTTGTAATATGAATGGTCATCATGAGAATTTACATCATTATTTCTGGCTCCCCCTCCATTTCATTTGACCCCAGTAGTTCATTGATAAGTACATTGTGAGCCATTTGATGCAAGCTCAAGACCACCCTGCCTGGAAAAGCTGAACCAACAGAGGTGCCATCTCCTAGAAACAGAACAGGATTGCAGGGAGCACAAAGAAAACATGAACTGTGCAAATTCAAAATCAATTTGTTGTCTTCAGTCCCAGCAGACCATGAGTCCCCAACCTGCGACAGAGACTTCCATGTGTGCATCAGACTGATCAGCTGCAACCAGTCACACTGTGACCCATCTTTTTCCTCCAATTGATGTCTTTGGTTGACAATAACTGATGCACTAACATAACACATTGTGAACCTAATATTACCTCATTTTGTTTTACACTTGGAACAAATTCTTTTCCATCTTAATCACTTCATCACCTCCAAATCCATCCCCTTCTCATATTCAAAATAGATTCAAATTATCATTCAATATACTAAACAGTTTTTCCTCCAATTTGCAAGCACTTGCAAACTCTGATCCAACCTTGCTTTAAATCAGATGTCATATGTATACACTGTCTTATCTGCCCCAGTTTTGTACCAGCTGAAGTAAATATCCACTATCACTCATGGAATCAATAATAGAGGCCGCCATGCAAATTTCATGGAATCTGATAGGTTTGTTAGATTCTTCATGTAAATATTTCCAACTCAGTTTGAGGTTTCATCACCATAATAGAATGAAAATTGTGCTTTTGACAGTTACACCAACATTTCCACTACGTCTTCCTATCAAATTCATAAACATTCAGCTAATTCTTCTGGTCCTTCGACAATTACCATTGGTGCAGCTTAGTTGCCTGATAAACAACTGTTATCATGGGGTTAAGCAAAGTGCTTAACACTTAGAGTGTACAAGCTAGCAGCTCTAGAAAACTGGAGCTACAAGATTTAATCGTTATCATCATCATCATTGTTTAATATCCGCTTCCCATGCTGGCATGGGTATATAAACAGATGTCTATAATGCCTTCTACTTAAGTATACATATCATACCATCCTTCATTTCTTCCTAACATTCTGTGCATAGATGTCATCCACATGCAGTCCTAGACATCTCACTCAAAACTTGCACCAACTTGAACATAGAGAGATCTTATAAATGTCTTCCATTGAGGAGATGCTAGGTTTGAGTCCATTGGCTGTACAAAGACAATCACTAAAACGTATCAAGGAAGCAATCTTTTATTCACTCATCCATTTCTTGTGGATAAAATACAGCTAGAACCATACACTGATGATCTATTTTGAAGATTTTTTTGGACATGCATCTGATCATCGACCCCAGTTCTTGAATTAGATTTGTAAATCTACCACTTGCTAGACTGATTATGCCTAATTAAAAAAACATGTATTTATCATCATCATCATTATCATCATCTTCATCATCATCATCATGAATACACTATAAATATTCTTAGTAAATATATCCTAGTTGAATCACAAAGCTCAGTTACTTGATAAATTACACCGAAATATGCATCACCTTGAAATTCACTGAACTCAACCTATAATAAAAAAAATATATATTTTAAAAGTCTCTAAAAATAAATGAAAAATCTATAAAGTTAATACAGGAACATATTTTTTTTTATTTTATTTATTTATTATTTTTTTTTTTTTTGCAGTTTTTCAGTTACATCTCAGCAAATGTTTATTTTCGTGCACAGTCAGATTTCATAAAACGTAGTTTAGAA
>NC_068993.1:52537085-52541746 GCF_001194135.2 Octopus bimaculoides
TGTGTGTGTGTGTGTGCATTGTATATATATGTATGTATATATATATATATATGTGTGTGTGTGTGTGTGTGTGTGTGTTTGTGTGTGTGTATGTATGTCTATATGTATATTGACACAGGCATGGCTCTGAGGTTAAGAAGCTCACTATGTAACCATATGGTTTCAGGTTCAATCCCACTGTGCAACACTATCTGCTATATAGTCCCAGGCCAACTAATGCCTTGTGAGTGAATTTGGTTGATAGAGACTGTGTGGAAGTCCATCGTGTGTACATGATTCCTTACAAGTAATGTTTTGTCAGTGATATCAAAAAGGCCTGAGTTTGCTCCTGATTCCCTGAGACAAACTTCCTAAATTATGGGCCCCACCTGCAAGGTCATGCACTGTTAGTCTTGATATGAGATCACCATGTCATGCACATGTAGTTATGATGCATATGTCTGGTGTACCTTTATCAGACAGGAAGTCATGTCCCTTAGTGGCTGATGATATGTGCATTTCTGATTTAAAATCTCAAGACCAGCTTACTAATGACTAAGTTAATTTACTAAATTCTTCATTTTATTTTCAAATAAACACTGTATGTTTCAACAGAAATATGAAAAGCAAAGAGTTAAAATAATGGTGCTAGATCTGTTAAAACAGTGGTTGTAAACCAGGATTCATATGACCCTTGGAGATCTATATAAGATTTTGCTATTAAAATTCATGTGCAATAAATTGGTTATGTTTCTACAGTACACAAAATATTTTAACAATTTTTAAAATACAATTTCTAATAATATTTAATTATAAAAATATAACAGAGCTTTTTTAAACATCGAATGGCTGTGAGGGTCCTTCCAAATTAAATGGGAATCAAAAATGGTCCATAAGTAAAGAATAGTTGAGGACCACTAGTCAAGAGTATGCCTGGTGATGTAATCTAATCTTAAATGTCCTGCTGGTGCACTAAAACAATTATGTAACATCCTCACTCTGATAAGAATGAACACCAGCTTGCACAATAAATTAGTTATACTGCTACTAAACACAAAATATTTTAACAATTTTTTTTCATATAATTCTTAATAATATTTAATTTTAAAAATATAATAGGATTTTTTAAATATTGAATTGGTCATCATCATCATCATCGTCAACGATATCACCATCAATCATCATCATCACCATCATCATCATCATCATCATCATCATCATCACCACTGTCCTAACTACTATCACCACTACCACGATCACCATCTAAACATCTCTGTCATTTCCCTTTCATATTACGAAAGGGAATTTTCCTCACATTCAATAAAAGATGGGCTACTGCAAATAATCTGCTCAATACCACAGATTTGCAACCAGTTGAGCATGTCCCTTAGTGACTGATGATATGTGCATCTCTGATCATGAGCAGAAGTTTTGGGGGAGCATCATAGCCATGTGTTGAGAGGAATTCTTTGGGGTTTGGATAATTCACCTCTGGAAACATGGGTGTTTTGTTCAACATCCTTAAACAACCCTTATTAAGGGACCTCTTTGAGTGGGATGGGCTACTCGACCTAAAGAAAATTCTAACTGGGCCCCACCTGCAAGGTCATGCACTGTTAATCTTGATATTCTTGTGATGCCTGGTGTACCCTTATCAGACAGGAAATCATGATGGGTATATTGGGGTTCGTATATTTGCACCCCAGTGTCACTTTGGTGGCATGCACTGCTCTCTCACTCAATAATAATAATAATAATTATTATTATTATTATTATTATTATTATTATTATTATTATTACCTCCACCTTAGCAAAGGTGGAGATATTGTTTTCAGTCATGTTTGTTTGTTGGTTTTTCTGTGGACAAGATATCTCAAGAGCCACCGGATGGATTCAGATGAAACTTTCAGGGATGTTTGGCCTCGTGACTGACACAAACCGATTAGATTTTGGGATCGATCTGGTACTGGACAAGGGTTCCAGATTATTTTCCGTGTCTTTCTTTTTTACTTAATTTTTGAGAGCAGTTAGGTTCATTTTTAGTATTCTTGTTTGTGAGAGCAGTCAAGTTTATTTAAGATATTATCATTTTAAAAATCATCTCTGGCTAATCGTTGAGAGGACGTTGGCAGAGGTTTGTACTCTCTGAATGCTCTTGTTATTATTATTATTATTATTATTATTATTATTATTATCATTATTATTGATTTGACTCAGGTTCAGTCTTATTCCTGGTAGGATTTATGCAAGCAGTGAGTTACAACCTGTAAACTTAGGTATCCACAAGCTTCCAATTGTCTTTCAAGTGCTTAGAACCCTCCTAATAATCTTTCCTGTCCTGAAGAGGCAAATTTTCTGTAGAAGCTCTATTATCATTTTCATTATCAAGGCAGCTAACTAGCCGAATCTTTCACACACTCATGTCAAAATCAACAGGAGTGATCATCATCATCATTATCATGATCCATGTCTTAGCTCCATTCTGCAGCTTAGAAAGGCAACACTTTCCTCAACATATGAACTGTTCCAAGTATTAATGCCAATTGAATACTTCCTGTGAAGTTTGATGTTTGGTATTTGTAGCTTCTGATGCCAAAATATTTGCTCTCTTTGAGATGGCCCCCCCCAAGTGCACCGACCACAATAGGTACTGCCACACTCACTTTTGAGACTCTATGGATTCTTTTCACTTCCAGTCTTAGATCTTGGTACTTCCTAACTTTCTTGTTCTCTGTCTTCACAATATACTGCTCTTCAAGAATAGCTACCTCGATGAAGGTCCATTCTTTAGACTTCATCAGTAGGTATTCATTATTATTGTTGTTGTTGTTGTTGTTGTTGTTGTTGTTGTTGGTAGTAGTAGTAGTAGTAGTAGTGGTGGTGTTATATCTCACTTCTTACATTTTAAAAATTATTTCATGCAATTAAGGGTAATTACAAGTTTTATTACATATATACCAATGAAATCAGATGTGATTTTTCTAAGTGGTTATTGAGGCTAAGAATCGATACCTTAGCATACATAATGCTTTGGGGTTTTTTTTTTTTTTAATCACTTCAGTTTGTTGTGTTGAAACTGTCCATATTCTAGATACATTTTATACTTTAAAAGCTCTTTCTAGAAATTGGGTAAAAATGAAAAAATATCTAAAACTAATTAATGATCCCTGTTAACAATTTTATGTATACAGATATACAGTTATTCTGATGGTAAGTTCATCATATATATATGTATTTATATATATATACATACAGATATAGATATATATATGTGCACGTATATACACATATATATATATACATATATAAACACATACACATGTATACATATTCCTCTATGCATGGCTCAATGATTAAGAAGTTTGTTTCAAGGATTCCAAGTAATCAACAGACAAACTTGAGACTACACTATTATGAAACAAATTATTTAATCAATCAGCCATGCCTGCCTGAATATATATATATATATATATATATATATATATATATATATATATATATGTGTGTGTGTGTGTGTGCATATGGGTGTATGTGTATAAATATATATGTGTGTGTGTGTATTCTCATTATTATTGTTATTGTTATTATTACTGTTATATATATGTGTATGTATTTATATTTATAATTTTTCATGTTTCATTTTTGTATTTGTTTTGCGAAATTTCTAGATATGAAATTATATGTTTGAGATCAATATTGTTATATTTTGTAAGGGCCATACGGCTAATACAGCCTCACACACTGGTTGTAGTTCACTTCAGTTTTATTATCAATGGATTATGTACTTCATGTATTAGTGCTCCCCTTACATTTTCTCCCTGATATCACATAGGCTTTGTTCTTTGCAATTTTTACTGTGTGACAAATAGTCTATTTTTTTATTTTCTTCTGCTTTGTATATTTATATTATGTATGTGCGTATGATATTTTTTAAAATTGGGATAAAGGTGGTGTTGGTAGTACTGGTTGTGCATGGATGTGTGTGTGTGGGGCGATTATTGCATTGAACTTATTGAATGGATAAGAAAAAAAACAAATTATAAGTCTCAAGCAAAACAAAAGAAAAAAACAACATATAAATTCACATATTCAATCACACATACATATGCTCATACACGCATGAACACACACACACACACACACACACACACACAGGTATGTGTAAGTAACATAGTCTGATGTCAAAAGTCCCAACACCTCTCACATAGACATGCATGATCACCTCACACATAGACATGCATGATCACATGCAACACCTCACACATAGACATTCATGATCACATGCAACAACACACACAAACAGAGTAGCAACAGCAGCACCACCACTTTAGTTAAAAATTATACAACAAACACTATCTATGTAAATAAAATTGACTGAATAAAATTCAAAATTAACCATTACTCACATAGTAAAGACCATGGAGTGTGTGAGAGCAGCACTTTACAAGTGTAAAAGAGGGCAAGGCTGTGATTAAAATTTAACTAACCAATCAGTAATTAATCAATAATTAATTTAGTTGAATAACTAAATGTTTAATTAAATGATAATAAAGCTGAAGTGAAATGCAACCAATGTGTGTGTTCTTATTGCCAACATGGCCCTCCCAAAATGCAACACACACACACACACACACACACACACACACATATATATATATATATATATATATATATATATATAT
>NC_068993.1:52541756-52547268 GCF_001194135.2 Octopus bimaculoides
TATATATATATATACATACACACATATATATATGTGTATATATATATATATATATATATATATATACACAAACACATACATATATATTTGTATATGTATGTATATGCACAGATACATGCAGTTGTTTTTACTATTTTATCAAAACACGCAAACAGTTATTGATCTATTTGTATTGTTCTTTACTAATTATTTATTTGTTACAATTGATTGATTCCAATTGATTTTTTTTGTCTACCATATCCATGTATCATCTAATCTCAATAATTTAAATGAAGGTAGAGAGGGATCGATCTTTACCGAATCAGTCCAAATAATTGCTAAAGTCGCATAGAATGTTTTCTCATTTACTAATATAGCTTATTAAATTGTTATATTTCTCATGTGTTAATTGTTGTAATAGTAACCCAGTGAAAATTGACAGATACAGCCAAAACTGCATTAGTTGGAGATGTTTGATGTGAAAATAGATGACATGCGTTCAGCTGGTCTTAACTGCGAAATTGTCATCTTTTCCAGTCTCTTATGTACAACAAAGTGATAGATTCGCAAGCCAGGAACAATTTGATAAATGAACTGATGATGTATCACATGAAGGTAACCCAGGAAACAACCCCTCCCATTGTTGTACTAGCTCTTGCTTGCATGTCCTGCACTCACCCTTACAATATTGTTGTTTTTCATTTTTTTTCTTGTTACAGTGCGTCATGTACCAGAAGCTGGATGTTTCTCAGCGTCGCAACCAGTTAGCCAATGAGCTTATGATTTTTCACATGCAGGTTGGCTTGCAGTCACTTTTGTTTGTTTCACCTCTCCCTACCCACCCTCTCTCTCTCTCTATTTCTTCCAAATATCCTTTTATTATTTATCTTTTATTTAAGGCGGTGAGCTGGCAGAATTGTTAACACACTGGATGAAATGCTTAGCGATATTTCGCCCATCACTACATTCTGAGTTCAAATTCCGCTGAGGTCGGCTTTGCCTTTCATCCTTTTGGGAGTCAATTAAATAAATACCAGTTATGTACTGGAGTCGATGTAATTGACTTAATCCCTTCCCCAAATTTGAGGCCTTGTGCTTCCAGGAGAAAGGATTATTTATATTTTATGTGTTTTACAGTCGTTTAACTGTGACCATGCTGGGGCATTGCCTTGAAGAGGGTTAGTCAAACAAATATCAACCCCAGTATGTTTTGTTTTAAAGTCTGGTACTTACTCTACTGGTCTCTTTTGCCAAACTGCTAACTTACTGTGACATAAACAAACCAACACTTGTTGGCAAATACAAGCACACTAACACACGTACATGTGTATATCATCATCATCATCATCATCGTTTAACGTCCGCTTTCCATGCTAGCATGGGTTGGACGATTTGACTGAGGACTGGTGAAACCGGATGGCAACACCAGGCTCCAGTCTGATTTGGCAGAGTTTCTACAGCTGGATGCCCTTCCTAACGCCAACCACTCAGAGAGTGTATATGTGTGTAAATATATGTGTATATATGTATGTATGTATGTATATATATATATATATATATATATATATATATATATATACACACACATATATATGCATACATACATATTCATATATGTGTATGTATATATACAGACACACAACACACATATATATATATAAATGATATCAAAAACACATACACAAAGTATGTGTTTTGTCAGTTCATGGGCAGGCTGAAATTGTAGGCATAAGAGAATATATTCTTGTCGATTCACCTGTTATTAAAACACCTATATATACATACACACACACACACACATATATTTATATATATGTATGTACATATATACATACATATGTACATACATATTTACAGATATACAAATGACAGACTTTCATACAGCTTTTGTTTACCAAATTCACTTCCAAGGCATTGGTCAGCCCAAGGGTATAGTAGAAAGAACTTGCCCAAGGTGCTTCACAGTGAGATCAAACCCAGCCACATGGTAGCAAAGCAAGCTTCTTAACCATGTATGTGCCTATATTAACATTTCTCCCAACTTATCCTGACATCCTACCCACCCACCCCACCTTGACATCCTCGATACAATTTGAATATCTACTCTTTCATGCTAAACATGGATTACATATGTCCATCTTACTACATTGTCCACCACTTCCAGTAACAAATTTTTATTGCTTTATTTTGCTTCAATTTTTATTTAATAGTTTGGATTGGAGTAGGGTTGTGTCAAAGGTCTTCTTTGCAAGACCCTCCTAGATCTGTGTGATCAATGTGGTTAATGTTCCTGAGCAGAGAAGGGGTTCTTGAAGCCCAGTGTTCTGTTAATGTTGTACTAAACATAGTATATATATACACAATGGGTTTCTTTCAGTTTCTATCTATCAAATCCACTCATGAGGCTTTGGTCAGCCTGAGGCTATAGTGGAAGACACTTGCCCAAGGTGCTATTCAGTGGGACTGAACCCAGAACCATTGGTTGGAAAGCAAGCTTCTTACCACACAGCCACATCTGCACCTGTCTACAGGACTTTAACTTTTTCTACTCTATTTCCTACCCAATATGTACTTGCTATTATTTATAACTTTATGTGCTTTGAGACCCACTGTTCCCTGCAAAAATTGTTTCATGTTCTCATGAATGTTCATACATTCTTATACATGAAAGAAAAAAAAAATAATAATCACAACATCGTCGTTTAGTGCCTGTTTTCCATGCTGGCATGGGTTAGACAGCTTGACTGGAACTGGTAAGCTGGAGGGCTGTACCAGGATCCAGTCTGGTTTGACTTGGTTTCTGCTGCTGGATGCCCTTCCTAACACCAACCACTCCAAGAGTGTAGTGGGTGCCTTTTACGTATCAAATAATTAAAATGGCAGCCAAAGTGCAGTGAAAGATATCATCAGCTTAATGGTTAGTTCTGGTCAAGATATGTAGAGGTAACTACTCCAAAATTTAAATTAGTTAAAAATTGAATGCAGGCTTGTATTGGGTGTGAGCCTGTCTTTGATAATACTGCAATGATTTTGGACATGTTTAGTCATCTGACACTCTACTCCCCATGTACTCTGTCTTGACAGCTGATATCCCCCTTATCTTGCTTGTCAGTGATTTCTGTCATGACCCTTCACAGTAGACCTCAATACATGAGTTATGTAACAGTTCGCTACAACTAACGTGTGAAACCGATCTTCTCTAAGAATGGTAACTAGAAATCTAAATGTGTATGCTCGAAGCTGCACATCTTCTTCATCACCTCAAACAATTCTTTGTGCAGCTTTTCCTCTCCTTTCTTCCCATATTCTGCTATCTCTATTATATTTCACTTCATAAAGATTATTGATATATGGAGATGGAAATGTGTGTATGCATACATGCGTGTGTTTATGTGTGTGTGTGTGTGTGTGTGTGTGTATGCTTGCTTGTGGTTACATTCCACTTGTCTATTTTACTCCTTCCACCAGCCTATTAATTCTATTAATTATGGAATTCCGTGTAATACATTTTACGGCTTGGTCAGATGCAAGATAATTATATTCTCTACCTTTAGGCTAACAAAGCACTGGGTAAGGGGTTGATTTGAGGTGACCGATGTTAATGTAAGCTGTTAACCTTTCAAAAGAGGTGTAATTACCATTACATCATCTTTGTCATTATCATTGTTACAGTAATTATCATCACTAAGACCATCATCATATTTAGCCTTTTTTTAATCAGAAAGGCATGACATAGATGGAAACACAGAAGAATTAAATATTGGATTTGCAGAAAGCCTGTTCCTTAGATGCTAAAACTGACCACTGCCAATTATTTGTGTGCGTGTGTGCATGCGTGCATGTGCACGTATGGATATCTTGAATGACATACAAAATTTCCAATACACATATGGTACAACTCTATAAGGAATGTGTTAATATGATATGTCCTATAAATGCTAAGTTGATTGGAATCCTATATGAAGATTTTGTGTTAGGTCAGTGCATTTAAAGGAACTCAGCATGGCAATGTCATTCCTTCCCAAAGCAATAATACTTGTGATAACATCTGAATTTAGTACTAAAAGCTAACAAAACACCAGTTTGTGAGTGGTTTCAGTGTTAACTAAAATGAACTGTGCTAACACATTATACCATCTTTGTTGTTAATTAATCAAGTTAGTGGACTGAGACATATAAAGGCGTCACAAATGCAATGCAAGCCTGAAGATTGCAAATGCATGAAACTTGAATCCCTAAAAGAGAAAAAAACACCTTATGATTTATAACATTAAATCACTTTATAACTGAAACAGTCTTGTTGTCTTAGAATGTTCAGTTATAAAGTGATTTAATGTTATAAATTATAAGGTGTGATTTTAAATTCACATTATTTGATGCTACAAATGATAGGAAAGCTTGGAGAGTGTTTGTGGACAGATGAGTGAATTTGATGTTGCTCAAAGGGGTACAGATCCAGCATGATGCAGTGGAGGGGTAAACCAGCATATAATGTGGGGCCTCGCTGCTGATATTGGGGAGTTGTGTTCTATGCCTTGACCCGAGCATAGAACAGGACTTGCCTCTTTGAGCTGGGAAATGAATGGAATGCCTGGTGTGTGTCTTGCTGCGGCTACCCCCTCCTAAAAAAATGGGGAATAGGCCTGGGTATATGAAAAATAACAGAAACATTGTTATAAAGGCATAAGTCACATTAATAAAATCATCATCATTTAACATCTGTTTTCCATGCTTGCATAGGTTGGATCTTTTGACAGAATTTAGTAAGTCGGGGGGTTGCACCAGGCTCCAGCCATCTGTTCTAGCATGGTTCCCATGGCTGGACGTCCTTCCTAATGCCAATCATGTTATAGAGTGTACTAGGTGGTGGTGGTGGTGGTGATGATGACACCCACCCCTAATCAGTTTAATTTGTTTCCTAAGAACACTATGGGATAGTGAAGAAAACAAATGTATGTCCCCATATAGATGTTATGAATATTGTCAGTCAGACATTGAAGCAGACTCAGATCTGCTGAGAGTTTTTGAAGACATAGGATATGCTTATATGATCATATATAAGCATGTATATATATGTATGAGTTGTGTGTATTCACATATTTTTTTTTAGTTTTATTTTATTGTTTTATCGCAATGCACACAGAACACAGGCACACCAATACATGTCGCATAAAAATGTATGCATATGTATGCATGATATACGTATGTAAATGGTGTGGCTGGGAAAGTAAAGATTCTGGAAATTAATGTTGTAGTGAATGAATATCACAAAGTAATTTATTTACATTAAAAAAAATATATCAATATTATTTGCAATGCACACACACATATTGTATACGAGCAGGGAGAAAGTCTGGTATCAAAGCGTATACATTTTGAATACACTCACACACTGTGTGTATACATTCAAACTGTATACTTGTCAACACCACAGTCTTCCTTAATGTACATATACATGTGTACACACAGAATATATACATACATACATACATATATACATATATACATATATATATATATATATATATATATA
>NC_068993.1:52547399-52551218 GCF_001194135.2 Octopus bimaculoides
TAATTCTTTTATGTTGGAAAAAAATTGTTTGATCTTTCTTTCCCGCTTTCTTCCATAGCCCCTATCTTTTTCTCTCTCCCCTTTGTCTCTTACTTTGACTATCTATCTGTTTACCGCCACCCATCTCTCTCACTCTGATGCCAACGATAATTCAGTCAATCCTGAATTAATTATACACAGACAATCACAAATATATGATGATGATGATGATGATGTGGGGGTGGGATAAAACTTGAAGTAAATGTAGCAAAGACAAAAGTTTTAGTAAGCAAGAATAAATACAGAACCACATTGCCAATTGGTAAGTTGCCATGCTCATTATGCAGAAGCGTGTGAGATAAGAATTCTGTACAGAGTATTGAATATAAACTGTAGTTGCACAAAAGGTGCAATGGAATAACAATCAGATTGAGAGAAAAGAAGGCTTTGGTATGTATAAAAGATGCACAGGAGTACTTAGTAGTAAGAATACAAAAGAAATGGGTTCTTTGAGTTACCCAGAAGACTTGCTAGTAGTTCATAGCTCCTGGTACCTCAGTTATCTAACCAGTAGTGGAAATGGATATTCCAAAAGCATAGTAACAAGACTAAGGATGGAGTGGGAAAATGGAAAAAAATTCTGTTGCCAGCAAAAGATCTCCCCCCTCTCTTTCTCTCTTTTTCTTTCCCTCCCTCTCTCTCGCTTTTTCTCTCTCTCTCTTTCTGAGAGCAAGTCATATAGTGTGTCTGTATGAAGTGAAATATTGCTTAGTAAGAGTAGAATAGACACTGAATGCAGAGAAAAGCTGGAAAGAAATGAGATGAGCGTACTCCAGTGGATTTGTAATGTTAGCATTTATGAATGACAGATCAAAGGATGTCAGTATCTGTATACAGATGGGCTGTACAAAATTCATTGTAAGAAAGTTTCAAGCCTCTCAATCATCCTTCAAACGCAGCCCATTATACATCTGCAAAACCATATACAAGTGAAGCTACCACTTTAGAATTATTCATAAGTTACCTCCCTTGTAGGTTTTGTGTGCATGACACAAGACACTGCCATTTTAAAATATGGTGATTTATAAACAGCTCGATGTGCACCATTTGAAAAATCCAAACCAATGAAACCGTACAGTAATGGATGCTTAACTAACCTGTTTTATTGTTTAATACATGCATACACATACAGACATACATACAACATCATGATCATCATCATTTAATGTCTGTTTTTCATCCTGGCATGGGTTGGATGGTTTGAGGAGCTGGCAAGCAAGAAGTCTTTGCCAAGTTCTGTTGCTTGCTTTGACATGGTTTTTATTGCTGGATGCTTTTCCTAATGCCAACCATTTTGCAGAGTGTGCTGGGTACTTTTTACATAGCGCCAACACCAGTGGGGTCACCAAATAACTTGAAAGACAAAGACCCCTTGAGTGGGAGAGGTTGTAGTATTGAGGAAAGTGCCTTTGTACCAGTTGATGAGAGGTTAAAAAATATAATAGAAGGTCAGATGTAGGGACCTTGCTGTAGAGAAGATACATGGCTACCTCAGTTGAAAAAGTAAGAGAGAAAAATGGTATCGGAGATGTGTTGAAGCATACCCTCAAGGTACAGTGGCAGGGTGGATATAAGTGAAATGGTAGAGAGGATTAGACAGGGTGAGTGGGCATGAGGATGAAGGGTGAAGCTTCATAAGAGTGTAAGGAGAGATGGTGTGGAGGTGACCATAACAAGTGACGATGAGAGATGTAAAAGTGGCTCAGGGGAACTATGGTAGAAATGTGAGAGCATATATGTATATACACAAACTTAGACATTGATATTAAACTCTAACTATACTTTATACTACCTGGATTATGTACACAACCAAGAAGATTATTCAGAGACAGAGTCAAGTATGTATTGTTACATATACACATATCTTCACACACTCACACAAATACGTCCATTCACACATGCATTTATACATATGAATGTGCTGTATGTAAAGCATATTAGAAGATACGCAGTGAAATAAATTATGAAACTCGTGTGCACATACACGTAAGTGTGTAAGTGTATATGCATTCGAAGTCACTGTCAACTTTATTATTTTGTTTTTGGTACACATTAATTTCTTATTTTATACATGCATATCAAGTGATTTCTTTTAAGATTAATATTTGAATAACTTCTAGTATCTGTAAAACACATACACATTAACATACATAAGATATATACATATATATATATATATATATATATATATATATATATATATATATATATATATATATATATCATCACCATCATCATTTGATGTCTGTTGTCTATGCTGGCATGGGTTGGATGGTTTGTCCAGGCTGGCATGCTCAAAGGCTGCACCAGATTCCAGTCTGATTTGACATGGTTTTCTATGACTGGATGCCCTTCCTAATGCCAACTACTCTGAGAGTGTAATGGGTGCTTTTACTTGCCATTTTGCATGACACTGGTATCTGCCACCTGCAGTTTTGCTCAGTCTGACGGGTCTACTCAAGCACAACATAATGCCAAAGGTCTCAGTCATTGCCTCTGTGAGGCCCACTACTTGAAAGGAACTCACCCTTGGAACTTTCCAGGATGTAACTCATCCTCTGAACGTTCCAGGGAGTCCCATCCACGGAACTTCAGGAAGTAATTCTCCTCCTCGGAACTTTCCAGGAAGTAATTCCTCCCCTCCTTTGAACTTTCCAGGAAATGATTCGCCCCCTCCTCGGAACTTTCCATAGCAGCCAAATCTCCCTACTGTATTAATGAGACAATTTTGCGTGTTATGTAGTTTGAATGAGAAACTTTAAGGTGTGTGAGCAACTGGTTGTGTTAATTTGTCGAAGAAAGGGGAATTGCATTAGAAAAAGTTTTAATTGCTGTTCTCGGTAAGTATGGGTGCTAGGAAAAAATAGAAGAGGCATTAAAAAGTTGACGTTAAGAATTGCTTTAACAGAAAATGAAGCTGTAAGAATTAACGGGGAAATTGTATGTAAGAATTAATAGCAGACATATCCAATTTAAGAAAAGTGAAGATAAAAGCTAAGTGAAGAAGTCTGGAATAAGTAATTGTTATGCGCTTATAGAAAAACAATTTATATTATAGAATAGATACATACCTGTTGAAGACGAAAATGTATGTTAGAGCTATTGTATTGGACGTGTGTATAATCATAGAGAAAGTGAAAGACATATGAAATGGACGTGTGTGTATGTGTGTGTTTTTGCAGCTAATTTAGTGGGAGTTTTGCAGTCAGAAGGAGGTGGTTTGTGTTTTATCTCTCGATCAATGGCCGGACAAGAGAAAATATTTTTTTAATATGTGTTTTGGGGAAAGGGGATCTTTTGAAGTGGGCGTCAAAGGAAAAGAGACATAGACAGTTTTATGACTGAACTACTTTTGAAGTTTGCGCGAGATGGAAATTCGATGTGCGTGCGTAAATCTGTGTGTGTGTATGTTTGATGGGGTGTGCGAGACAGCGAGTAATGTTGAGGGTGTGTGTGTATATGAGAGAGAGAGATAACTGAAATTTTCCATTCAGTTTTTGTAGTGAGTGAATGTGTGAGTGATTGGAGAGAGTAATTATGTATGTATGTGTGAATGGCTTCAGTGATACACACTCACATACATGCATGCACGCAGGTTGTTTTAATCGATTTTCTCAGTAACTATGAGGGCTAGGAAAAAATACAAAGCGCTTTCCAATCTATGCACCCGTCTCCACATGTGTGCCATTTTTCACACGAATCCACCCAGCCATTTGGCCGTGAACCTCGAGACAAGAAAGAATACAACGGTCGCCCATGTTCAATATATATTATATATAT
>NC_068993.1:52551591-52559220 GCF_001194135.2 Octopus bimaculoides
TATTTATTATATATATATATATATATATATATATATGTTTTTGTACTTGTCTGTATTTATTTCCAAAATTTAATATTTCTCTCTAAGTCTAAATATCAATGCCACATGAGCGCTTTATGCTGAAGCAACTGCAATTGTTGCTGTAATTACTGTCACTGCCATTCCTTGTGCTGCCTGCTGCTGCTGCTGGCATTGCAAATCTAGTTATTGCTTCTGCTGTTTTATATAAATATATGAGATTCTTATAAATATCAGTTTTATAAATATCTTCAATTCAATCCTATTTTGGCATTAATTCTATTGTGATGTGTAAATAGAGATTCTAGAACTGATTACACGCTCTTGGGAGATGTTTACAGAGATTTTCAACGTCAGTGAATGAATACTGAAATCATTATCACTGTTTTCGTCATCATTGTCGTCATAAGTCCTTCATCATCATCATCATCATCAATATTTCATTCCATTTGACGTCAGTGTTATTTTTTTTTTTATTTGTTTTTTTTTTCCATCATGCTTGAATGAGTTAAGCGAAACAATAACATTTTTTTTTTTTTTTTCAAATAAAAATCCCTTGTTCTGATATGAAGATTAATTTTCACCAGCATCACAGAAACAATCTGATGTCTGTTTAATTACAGTCTATTTTTAATTTCCATTATTATCGTCCTCATCATCATGAACATTATTGTCGTAACTACTAATATCGTTTTCATCATCATTACCATCATCCTTTTATCAATTATTTAACTACCATTCAATCTAAAAATAAACTTGAGTCATTGTTATTATTATTATTATTATTATTATTATTATTATTATTATTATTATCATCATCATCATCATCATCATTATTATTATTATTATCATCATTATTATTATTATTATTATTATTATCCCCAGTTTAATTCTTCATGCTTTATTTTTAGGGGTAGTTGGTTGTTGTTTATTTCATCTTCATCATGGCTGGAATAACAATTATTGATATTTAACTCCTCTTCAACAATAATCAACCAGATCTGTGATCGAAAGTATTCCAACCATGACCTTCCCATCTTTTATTTAAATAGTGTATCTATGATTGCATTAGCCAATCTCTCTTACATTTCTTTCAAGATAGTATGATATGATATAAGGAAATTCAGCTGCTATTTCTAGCAAAGTTGACCAACTACTTGGAGACTGTAGTTAGCTTTGGTGGTGGTTGTGGTGGTGTAGGTTTGGTGATGATAGTGGCCTTGGTGGTGGTGGTGGCGGTGGCGGCAGTGGAAGTGGTGGTAGTCATCTAGTTAGTTTCTGTGGTGGTTGTAGTGGTGGTATGGAGATGGTAGTCGCCTTGGTGGTGGATGGTGGTGATGGCTTTGATGACATTGATGGTAGTTTGATGATAGGGTGATAGCCGCAGTATTCATGGCAGTGGTAATAATGGTGGTACTTTTGGCAGTAGTGGCTAGTGATAAGGAAGAACCCACTGCATACAGATCGAACTCACATAACATAGATGAATCCATTGAAATAAGCAAATCATGCACATTGATGTATAGATCACAGGTGTCGCAATGATCTCTCTCTTTCTAGAAGCTGACAACTGTTATTATAAAAGTTTAACCCTTCACAAAACACAGAAATCAAACAAGTAGTCTTAACTCCATTTTTATGCACTGGCATAACTGGAAGGGCAGGTCCCCCCACCACCACCACCACCACCATGGCACTTTTATGGGGACAGTACCACTTTTGGGTCTGCTGTAGGCAACATGTAATTTTTTTGGAGGCCCAGAGGCAGTATGGTTTCTGCAGTTGAATACCCTTCCTAATGCCAACCACTTTGCAGAGTGTGCTGAGTTTTTTACAGGCAATTAAAAACATAAATCTCTTGTAACTTTTGCTCAAAATCTGTAGTATTCATAATTTACATCTAAGCTCTGTAGAATTAATGGATCAGAGCAATCTAAAGTGAACACAAACTCCCATCATCCAAGAGCTTGTTTAATAATTTATAAACCCAGCCATTTCAACTCTGCAGATATACCACAAGACAAAGATATGCCTGATTTCTTCATATTCCTGTCATCCATTTCAAGTGAATCAGATGATGCTATGTTCCAAGTAAAGGAGATAACACCAGGATGCACTTTATTTTCTGCATAAATGCTTCTTTTGCAAACAATGCATTAATCAGAAATATACCATGCTGAAATAGAAATAAATTGTAAATTACATATCATTTGATAATCATTTGGAATGCAATCTCTTCCATAAAACCATGTATTTGCATTTATCTTGCATGATTATGATATATTGTACTGTAGTAAATATATTCTCGTCATTGAAAGCAACGTAACAATAATATTCTAAGGTTCATTTAACCAAAGTATTTCATGCAAACTAATAAGTTTATCAACCACGATAATCAGTTATTAGGATATCCAAGATGTTTCCTGTAACTCCGAGAATAACTAATTCATCAATGATTCAATGTTATTTCATGAAGTAAAGTTGTTAGGAAATAATTTTAGTGCTAACGAAAAAAAAAACAACAATGTAGCATCGAGTCTGGTCTAATTGGACAGTGTGTGTGGGTGTGTGTGTAATAATCATCATCATTATCATTTTAACATATGTGCAGCTGTTACATTCAAATCCCTCTTCTGTTAGCTTTCCTATGATCCAGTTGCATCTCTTGTGCAGCCATTGTTTATACTGGGTATCCGAGATAGAAATTCATCCTACACATTTTCTGCATATCAAGTAAGGTCACTTCTGAGATGACAGTAGAGTTTTATATTCTTTCTTGGTTAGGCTTTTAACTTCACTAGATTTACTTTTAGACTTCTTGTTCTTAGGATTGACTTCCATGTTTGGGAATTCTCCTCTGATTCTGTAACTGATTCTGCTATGAGGACTATATCTAAAATATAACAACTATATAAATAACATTAGGTGCTGGAGACCAAGTCCCGAAAGATACTCGTCTGTACACTTAATTCATTACTGAATTCATTGCTAATTTTCGTTTTATTGACAGCAACTTCAAATATAGTTTGCATAGCTTTCACAATCCATTCATCTATGCCCAGTTTTTCTAGCAACTACCTGACTACAGATTGTGGAACTCTGTCAAATGCCTTCCCTGTGTAAACAAATGCTAAATATGGTGGCATCCTCTTGGTTAAGAACTTCCCTTGTTGCTGCTTCATTGAGATGAAGGCATAGGCAGTTTCTCATCCTGACTAAAACCCAAACTGCATCTCATGTGGTGTAATTCATTTCCTAATTCATTCTGCTATAACTTAATTACTTTCATTATTTGATCCATAGAGCATCACCTTTGTCCTTTTAATAATTGATCAGCAAGTAACTATTGAATTTCCTACATCGTTAGACATTTCTAGCATCACAGCAATTATCCTTGATGTATATTGTGTTTTTAAATACAGCACATCCATAAGAGATATTATCTCCAAACAAATACCACAGTAAATTCACTTTATGCAATGTATTTACATTGAGTATAATATACAGATGGCTATTTTAACCTAATACCATTTCTAATGCATATAATGGATTTTTATTGAACCAGGCAGCTTTTAGCAACAACTGTAATTGTTTTGCTATATCAGTGGTGACACATTTCATCTTAGCACGGGGTTGGCTCTGGCTATGCTGCTGACAGTGCCAAATGAGGCAGAAATAAACATCCAGCTGCTGCTAAAACAATTCCCATCTGCCTCCGATACATATTGTATTTTTAAACACATAAGAGATGTTATCTCCAGACAAATACTACTGTAAATTTGTTTTTTGCCCTGTATTTCCATTAAATACGATACACAGACAGATATGTGTGTGTGTGTGTGTGTGTGTGCGTGCCATTGTCTTTGTCGTCATTTAACATCCATCTTCCATGCTGGCATGGGTAGGAGTGTGACAAGATGAAACAGGTCCAAGGATTGTGTCATACTCCAATGTCTGTTTTGGCATAGCAGAAGACACTTATCCAAAGCAGCACAAAATGGAACTGAACTGAAAAACATGTGGTTGGGAAGTGAACTTCTTAAACATACAGCCATGCTGGCGCATCACAGCCATGATGTGTCTATATATAGATTGATAGATTGAAATAAAAATATGACTTGGGAAAACTATTTTGTGTCTGTGTAAGTGTGAATGTGCGTGATAGAGAGAGGGGGGGGCGGCGGGAAGAATGAAAGTGATGAGAAAAGTGTGTTTGAAAAGAAATTGGACTTTGATGAAAGTTATATGATAAATGGTAGTACCTGTAGAATCAGTGTCTGTCTAAATAAATTGGAGAAATTCCTCCCTTTTTCCTTTTTTCTTTTTGTACCTTTGTTTAATATACACAACTCTTTGATGTAATATATCTTACCTGACATGTTCCTGAAATACAATCAAGAAAATAATTAACAAAACATAAACTGCAACCATTCTAGCTGATTGTTCAAGCTCAATCTGGTTTGTTTGCGACTCGGCTTCATTCTGGGAATCATTTTGCTTTGCACTTTTATTTTTACTTGTTTTTACATTGATATTGTTGCTTCACATAGATACAGCTTTTTTCTTTTGGTGTTGTTTTGTCTCTTCATGTTGCTGTTGTTGATGTTGCATGTTGTGTATATAGTTAGGTTGTTATTTCACCCACCGTTTCTGTATTTTTTTTCACTTACTGTTCTAAGTAAAATTTAGTGTTTATGTTATTAATTTGATTATAAAACCACCAATATTCTCAAAATAACTGTTGGAAAAAAAGAAGAAAAAAAAAACAGAGAATCACGGGTCTGTATTTAACCTTTAAACATTTGTTATTATAACTTGCTTGTCATGTTTTCCATACTTTATGTTGTGCTCCTGTTTGTAAGTTCAGTTCTAGTCTAGACAACATGTATTCTCTGGGGCTACTTTTCCCTAATATGTTATTTATAGTTTATTGTCTCCATTCCAAGTTGCATTTTTAGAAAGTTTGAGTGTAAGTTGTTTTAAATATATGTTCATTTATTTGTTTGACCCAGGGGTTCTCAACCATTTTTTATCTATGGATCCCTTTTGATTACTATGTTATTCAGGTGGACCCCTATAGCCATTCACTGTTTAAAAACTAGTTTTATAGATTCTTCTTTCAAAATTTTTATTGTTTTACACACATTAACTTCTATAGGTTGAACTATCTAAAATGTTAGAGAAAGAAACCTTGGTGTTTCTTGTAATAAATACATCTAAAGCAAAATTTTTTCATGGATCCTTAATATACCACTGTGGGTCCCCAGTTTATTATTTTGCTTGTATGGACCCACAAAAATCTTATATGGACCCTGGTTGAGAATCACTGTTTTAGCCCTTTGACTATGTAATTAAATTTCATCATCATTCTTGTAATGTTCTTAATTTTCCACAAAAAGAAAAAATAGGTTCTTTTTATTTTCTCTTTCTGCAATATATTTTTAATATTTCTTGTTGGTACTGTTTTCATCTCCACCACTAAAAGTATTTGATTCTTGTTCTGGAAAGAGATATTTCATGAAATATGTGAAAAAAAAATAATTAAGAAAATCTGAAAAATTTTCTTTCGTAAACTGTGTCACTGGAGGTGTGTCTGCTTCTCACAACATAAGGAGAGGTTGTTTTTTTTTTATCAAAGTTGTGAGATAAAACCTCTCTGCAGTTAACAGTAGTAACATTTTGTGTAGATATATCGGCTTTCCATGTACAGAGGGCTAAAATCCATTTTTCCATGCTAGCATGAGTTGGTCAGGGACTTCTTACATGAAGTAAGATTTTATGGCTGGGTTACCAACTGTCTTCTGCTATAGCCTCAGGCCAACCAAAGCATTGTGATTGAATTTGGTAGACAAAAGTAACCATCGTGTGTGTAAGTGTGTTGTGCCTCTTAACAATGAATGGTACTTTAGTAGTTCTACCATTACAATGAATACAAATGTATGTGTAGAAGATCTAGTGATGTCAGCCTTACAACAAATATGTATGTGATATCTGTGGTGACACCATCGTAGCAGGTATATGTGAATCATGGTGTGGCACTGCCATCATTCTGTTAGCTCTGTATGTTCCACAGTAATTACATTGGAACGTCAAGATTTTTGTTTGTTTTTCGAGGTTTTTGTATTTTGATTTTTGTCTTTATTCTGGTTGATCTTTAAAAGCTAATCTTAGAATCTGGTTTGTCATTTTGAAATGTAAAATGCTCTAGATCTTTCTAAAATGCAATCTTTCTAAAATACACTTGAAATTTCATGCAGGAGAGCAGATTACTTTGTGTGTGTGTGTGTGTGTGTGTGTGTGTTTGTTATAAGTGTGTGCACATGTATTGTGTTCATACATGTAATAAAATTATATGTGTGTATATATATATATATATATATATATATATATGTGTGTGTGTGTGTGTGTGTGTGTGTATTTGTGCATATACACACATAGATATGTGTGTGATGGCATGCATGTTTGTGTGTCTCTATATAACAATAGGTATGCGTAAACATATGCAATGCAATTACACATGTCTACACACATTAGTTGTTAACAGACCACAGGGAAAACATAGACACAAAAGCCTGTTCTGTCAGTTAATCACACATTTGTTCGTCTGAAAATTGGTCAGCTCTAAACTCATTACATTATGGAAGCATTCCTTAACTTCTTCCTTAGGCATGATGTATTTGTAAGCATATGTGTATATGTGCATATACGCATGTGTGTGTGGGGGGGGGGAGATAGATAGATATGTAAGTAGGTAAGTAACATTTGATGGCATTTGAGACATTTTGTTTTCCTCAAAAAATTACCCCAGGTCCTGTATGCAAAGTTAGGCCAAAATTACGTGCTTTAATGCACTAAAATCTGTTTTTCCTGAATGTATGTTGCTAATATCGGAGTGTATCTTTTGCACCATCAAGTGTGGTAGATACTAGATAGATAGATTGATTTATTAGGAATCAGTTGCTAAATTCATTCCACTGTTACTTAGAGTTGGAACAGATAGCACAAGCACACTTGATAAGTTAATATTTGATGAATTAAGTTGTGCCTAATTTATCCTGTATTTATTACATGTGTGAAATTCTGAATTGCAATGCACCCAAACACTGAGTGATCCCTTATAAAGTAATGAATTCTCCCATTGGTTTCTACATATGAAGGTGCAACAGCCTTGTCAGACTACTTAAATGGCTTGTTTTCAGTGACAAAGGCATGTATAGAATCAGCCACACTTTTTGGAAATGCTAATAGCAGAGAGTTGGTCCAGATGTTTATCACAAACTTAATGAATACAATATCTCTGGCTTTTCTATTAGAGTTCTCCATTTCCTGAGTTTGTTGCCTTTGCTACAGCTTACAGTTCAACCCACCCTGTGGGCTAAATGTACACCTAAATACCAAACCAGAAATTTCTAAGTCCTTACACACACACATAAATATATATTATATGTATATTATAAGGTTTAAAAACCTTATAATATAAATATAAACTGTGAGAACGACCCTTAAGGAATCTAGTTAATGATCCCCTAAGGTAAGTTCTTATGCTATATTGGTAACGGTTGCTACATCCTCTGAAAAATTATTATATTATATGTATGTATGTACCTATAC
>NC_068993.1:52560686-52568427 GCF_001194135.2 Octopus bimaculoides
TATATATATAGTTCAAAAAAACAATAACAAAAAAACAACAAAGTGAGGACGTGATATGGATAGTATTATTGGACGCACACACACACACACACATAGATACACATGTATAAACATTTTAATCGAGTATCTGTATATGTGTGTGTGTGTGTGTGTGTGTGTGTCAGTTTTGTAATTTGATTATCAATTGATAACTAATATTTTACACATTAACACAATAACAGACTCTGCAGCCTTTGTTAATGTGTGAACCCTTTGCGACCTCCTGCTGGTGATGTTGGTGAAAGTGCTGTACACTAGTTGACACCTCATTCTACACATGCATATTTATTAAGACACACTCACACAGGTGCACACCAAGGGTCAAAAGCTGAACATTTATTGAATTGACTGAAAATCAGTTATTGTAAATTTAATTATGTTTCACATAATAAACAGGAAATTAGTGGAGATGATTTCTGTTTTGTTTCGTTTTGTTTTTTGAGGGTTTTTTTTTTTTTGTTAATAAAACAGTGGAATTCAGGAAAAAATATTTCTTTTAATCTCATTTCACTTCACTGGCTTTCTTGTATTCTTTGTGAATTTTCTGTGAAGCACTTTTTAGTTCTATTTTCAACACCACTTTGGTGAAGGCTTTTTTTTTTGTGTATGTTTGTTTTGTGTATATCTTAGCTGTTTATCTGATTACTTTCCTATTGTTATCTTTATTATTATTATTGTTGTTATTGTCATTCTTGTCGTTGTTGTTGTTGCAGATGTCTGCTTTGTATAATCTTCAAATGTTTCTTTTTCTCTGTTGTTGTTGTTTTTTTTTTTAGCCCCAGATATGCTTTCATTGAGCACATCTGGGATCAAGGGGATTTTCAACATTTGATCAGTAGTAAATATATTCCATGGAATGAATCTAGTTATCTGATGAATAAATCCACTTGCAAATTGACTCACAAAATTGGTGCAGTACCAGACAAAATAACTTCTGGTATTTACTTTCATCCCCTTGTATCACTGAAATCAATTTTGCCTTTTGCTCATCTTTAAACAAAATGCCAGTCAAATGCTATGATTGATATAGCCAAGCGTTCACTCCTTCAAAAAGAGTGGCATTACTTTTAAATTGAAAATCAATTTTTATAACCAACTTATAATTTTTAATATTAAAGGTATTGAGTTGGCAGAGTTATTACCGCACCAGGCATAACACATAGTGGCATTTCATCCATCTTTATATTCCAAGTTCAAATTCCGTCGAGGTCAACTTTGCCTTTCATCCTTTCAGGACAGAAAAAAAAAAGTACCAGTCAAGCACTGGGGTTGATGTAATCGACTTACTCCCTCCCCTGAAATTGCTGGGCCGTGAGCCAAAATTTGAAACTAATATTTAACTATGTTTGTTACAAGAATTTCTTTGTGTGCGATAGGTTTCACCTGAAGAGACCAGTCAATTGGTGTGTGAAACTGATACATTAACTGATTTCTCTCTGGATTTTGATAAATTCTCCTTTGCTCCTCGCTGGGTACCCGAAAATGACACTTGTAAGGTAAGACAGATGATTTAATATATATTCCATTTTTAAACCTCGTTAGATTTTAATATGCCATTAAATGTTGAAGTATTAGCCTAATAACCTACATATATACCCCCTTACTGAAGAAACTAGTCTCGTTCGTGTTGTATTCTATTTGAAGCATTAGAATTTATTTTTATATAAGTATGCTATCTATTTCTTAAGATTCTGTCAGTAGCATCTGATCCAAAACCCCGACTGTGAACCTTTTTAAGATAAAATTGTGATATTAACCATGATAAATAAACATGATAATCAGTCACAAAGTCAACTTAACATTACATAAGGTTTTCTTTTTTTTTTTTTTTTTCAGTTCATTATAATACAAAGTAATTCCCACTACTTTCCAACGAGAAAGTTAATGATTTTTTTAATGAAAAGATTAGGAACTTTATATCATCATGTATATATATATATATTTCATAGTGTCTTTTAAACAAACAAGCATGTGAGTTTTCTGCACTGATTTGAGAAGCAGTGAAAAGTGACAATTCTGTAAATAATAATAATATTTTATAAGCTTAAAACTTATAAGCAATCACTGCGTATTGACCCAAGAAAATAGTCTAATATTGGGGTGTATAAATCCTCAATGGAAAACCTCCCCTTGTGTATGACAGCACACTGCTGGGCACTGCTTCATTGTGTGGATGGACCTTAAGCACCATCAGTCTTCTACAGGTTATCATGTAATTAACTTTTAAAAAGAATCCATAAAAGAAATGGAAAATTTTAATATAACATACCTTTTCTACATCTGTAATGTGCTGTAGTGTTAAATAATGCAACAACTTCTCAACTAGCATCATGCAAGATGCACAGTAGTTTTCAAATGTTTTTAGAAAAATGTCATCTTCCATGCCACAAAATACACTACTTGCATGTACATACATATATATATAATACTTCTAATGCATATTATTATTTTACAGGCTGTCGCCTTTATGTTTGAAGATTTAGGCTTCACCACCCGATGGCGTATTAGAAGAGATTCTTTAGTGAGGTAGGTCTAATTAATTGCTATTAATTTATCATATTTTGTTTGGAAATTTTTATATATGCTGATATCATAAAAATGCTTCAAACTTAAAGAACAAATTTTGGAATATTTCTTTAAGTTTTTCTTTTCAATATTCTAAAGTACAAAGTGGTGATAATTTGGTAAAATTGGTAGTGCCGGAAAAAAAAATGATTAGCAGTATTTAGTTATGTTACATTACAATCTGAGTTCAAACCACACCAGGGTTAGGCTTGATAAAATAGAACCAGCCAATTACTGGTTTGATATGATTTATTTTATTTTTCATTCTCTTTGAGATTGAGAAACTAAAGTACCGATCAAGTACTGAGTCAGTTTATATTCCTATAATGTATCCTAGTTATGAATGGAGTAGAAGAAATTAGTGGATTATGTAATTAATGAATATAGTTATATACAGTCACATTTACAATGTTCATGTACATTTGGACATGGAAAGATAATATGCTGCAGAAGTTGCCTCTAGAGAAGAAATCTTTCTATGTCTGAGTGTACATGAACATGTTAAATGTGGCTGTACATGACTATATTTTATTCAACACTGCTGGTGCACCTCTAATTAATTAATCAATATTTTAGTAGGCAATTAAATTATTAAAATTTTGATTATTGGGTATATGTGTAGGTGAGACTGGTATTAAATACAATATTGTATTAACATTTTCATCATTCAAGATCTTCATAACATAAGCAATAGTCAAAATCACAGGAAGCATCTCAACTATTACTGTCAAGGCCATGCTAGAGCACTGCCTTTGGAACATTTTCTCCATTCAAATATAATAACTATTAGTTACTAAAGTAGGTCTGAAACAGTTGAGCGTGTGAAGTATATATGTGTTTAATAGTATCATTGAATGCTGCTGCCGACAGCGACAGATTTTTCCTGTATTTTTAGATTTTGCCATATTTATCATTCTATTATTATTTGTTTTTAGATTCATATTAATGGTCAAGAAAGGCTATCGCAACCCTCCTTATCACAACTGGATTCATGCGTTCTCAGTGGCTCATTATGCTTACGTCATGGTAAAAAATGCACGGTTACATGAATATTTGGAGTAAGTTGAAGCTTTTATTCTGTTGTTGCTGCTCTTATTGTTATTCATGTCACTTTTCATTGAGCAGTTGTATGGTTGGTTTCATACTATTGCAGTCTTCTCACAAGATGTTTTATTATACTGTACTTTACAGTAAGTGGAGCATCATTAAATGTAAAATATATAGTATAGTCTATTTGTATAAATGACAGTATGTCTCCTCTCCGTTTGTCCATCCCTCTGATATGTAAATCAAAGGCAGTTAGCTGCTATGATATTTTCATTGTCTCAGCAATTGTTAAACACCAGCAGATTGTTTATTCAGTTAAATACTGAGTAGACATTCTGTGTGTATGTGTGTACATGCATAGATATGAATGTGTGTGTGTGTATACAATTTATACATTTGTATACAAGCAGTTAAACAGCGGAGAAATGTTTATTGAGTAGAAAATATTGCAATTAATTTTTCTGTTCTAATTATATTTTTCTTTCAGTGAATTGGAAATATTTGCTCTTTTTGTATCCTGTTTATGCCATGACATTGACCACAGGGGAACCAACAACTCCTTCCAAGTAGCTTCAGTAAGTTGTTTACTGTTATTCATCACTGTTCATCACATATTCATAATGTTCACTACTTCACTGTTTGTAAATTTTGTTTACTGTCAATCAGTAAACATATTCTTATTTCTTTATTGCCCACAAAGAGCTAAACATAGAGGAGACAAACAAGGACAGACAAAGGGATTAAGTCGATTGCATCGACCCCCCCTCCCCAGTGCGTAACTGGTACTTAATTTACCGACCCCAAAAGGATGAAAGGCAAAGTCGACCTCGGCGGGATTTGAACTCAGAACGTAGCGGCAGACGAAATACTGCTAAGCATTTCGCCCGGCGTGCTAACATTTCTGCCAGCTCGCTGCCTTAAACATATTCCATTAATGTTTACCTTCAGCAAGTGTGTTCTATGAATGAATGACAATGATCTGACCACCAAATCAAAGATTAGCAAAAAACATATACACACACACACACGCACACATTGCTGTTGTTTGTAATTTAGTATGATGTTTTAGCCATTTCTGACATAGATCTACAATATAAGCTATTGGTTTCAAATTTTGGCACAAGGCCAGCAATTTTGGGGGAGGGGTAAGTCAATTACATCAACTCCAGTGTTCAGCAGATATTTATTTTATCAACCCTGAAAGGATGAAAGGCAAAGTCGACCCTGGTAGCATGTGAACTCAGAACGTGAAGTCAAACGAAATGCTGTTGTTAAGCATTTTGCCCAGCACAGTAACGATTCTGCCAGCTTACTACCTTGCATCCTATGAGATGTTGACAGGGTTTACCTGGTCATAAATGTTGGGTTCTGATCAAGGGAACACAATCATAAATACAAGCAGCCAAAATGGGATTCCTCAGTAGGATTCCTGGAATAATGTTACTCGACATGTTGCATAGCACAGAAATCACAGTATCTCTCCAAGCCAAGCTGCTACTTCTCTGGCATTGAGCAATCACAGCTCCAGCACTACAGATACGTGGTTAGAATGCCATAAGAAAGGGCTGAATGATGGTTTCTTCAATCCAAGCCAACTGGGCTGACCAAGGCGAGATGGTTAGTTAATATCCATAGTCTCTGTTGGTTACACTCAGGAATCCAGTAGGAAAGTATAATGATGGTTACCTCTGATAGGATCCTTTGGTGGAGGTGCTGGAGGGCTCTACCCCAACAACCCTTCCCAGATTCACTCCTTATACACATATATGCCTACCAGCAAAAGCTCCTTTCACAACTCCCTAATAAGCTGCAGTAAAATTTTTTTACACCCCTATGCTTCTTCTAACACAATTATATTATCCAACACCCAATACTCCCATAATGACCTACGGCAATATCTTTTAATTTCAGCAATCTGTGCTAGCTGCTCTTTACAGTTCTGAAGGCTCAGTAATGGAGGTAAGCTACACTTGTTCATTCCACTTCAGTTGTGATGTTATTAATTTTATCATAATCATGATCATCGCCATAGCTACCAGAATCATCATAGTTGTCATCATTATCATCCTAATTACTTCTGCCTTGACACCCCAGTCTATGGCTGTCAGGATATACAGCTAGTTGACTCGCTTTATATTAATTCATCCTTTATATCAATTATACGATTCTAGCTCTCTTAGAAAATCTCGAAGATATCTTGTAAAACCTCCAAGACACAGTTCACTAAGTAATTTCTCCAGTCAACTTAAGATATCACATATTATGTTCCCCATTGTCAATAAAATATCTATGGGTCAAAATCTATTGGTTGATACATTATTTATCCCCAGGCAAGTTTATTCAATAGATTTATCATCAAAAGCATTCTATCTATTTCTTTTCAGACAGTATATCTTGGGTTACACTAGTCAATGCAGCTCATTTCAAAGAGAATCTCTCTCTCTCTCTCTCTCTCTCTCTCTCTCTCTCTCTCTCTCTCTCTCTCTCTCTCTCTCTCTCTCTCTCTCTCTCTCTCTCCCTCCCCCTCCCTCTTTCTCTCTCCCTCTCTCTCTCACACACACTTACACTTATGACCTCTTTATATCTTATGATACCTGTGGATCTTCATCCAGAAAATGTAGGGAACCTTCCCAAATTGACCTCAATTCACACATGTCGCTATTCTATAGTTAAAAACCAATAAATCATCAGAGTCATTAGATATTGGATAAAATGTTTTGTGATGCTTGCTCCACCCATTGAAACCAAGCCAAGAATGAAACACATAAGTGAGACCTGATCCTCTAACTCCTCTAAGAGAGCAGTATTTCAAAATAAGAACTAACTCAGACCCTGTTAACAGTTCCAAGCCCCAAGCCGACATGGAAAGCAAACATAAAACAATGATAATACAATGACAAGGGTATCATACTTCATTTTTGCTTTATAGTTTTTAGTTGTGAAATGCAATATAAAGAAATGTTCAAATATGGTCTGAACATTTCCTCTTTTGTTTATTTCTAACAGAGACATCATTTTGCTCAATCAATGTGTATTTTGAACACAGAGGGTTGTAATATATTTGAAAACTTACCCAGCAAGGTATAGTTGGTTTCTTTTTTATCATACTGTTTATATTTGTATTATATGCTTTAACAGTCTGTGAACATAGTTTTTAATCATCTCTCATTTACAATGTTTTTATCATATTGTAGCAATAACAAAATATTTTTTTCAAAGATCTCTTTTTTTATTTCATAAGGCTAACTACATATAAGGAAACACTTGGCAGGAATTTATATTATTGTCAATAATGGGGCATGAGAAAATTCAATGATACTGTCATTGATAACTAAAGGACACTAAAGAGTATTTCTCTACCAAACTTATTGCAATCAATTCAACTTATTTGCATTGATTTGGTAATTGAAATTCTTATACAATAAAATAAATTGGCATAATAGGCAATAAATTATAAGATTTCAATTCATTGTTAGTAATAATTTATTTTAATTCTATCCTTGCAATCTATGCTTGTCTTGAGATTAAGAGAACGACTCAGGTGTACATCTCAGTTTTTTATCTGCATTGCTGATGCCATCTTGGCCGTAGGTCTGTAGAATCTCAGGTGATAATGTACAAATTCATTTATCACTTGCATCACGGTCTTCATTTTTCTTCTCCTCTTCATAAATCCTACTGCATCCAATATTATGAGTTAATTTCCAATATAACAGCCACCTTATTTGTAGGGTCGACCACTTTGTTATATCTCTGAACCCAGCACTTGTGAACCATTGGGGTGATAACCCCTCTATACTAGCATCTTTTGACTGAAACATATAAACGAATAAAAGAATATATTTGCCTTTTCTATTTGGATTGGTATTAGATTGATAGGTTACTCTAACTCTCTTTTCTCCAGGAGCATCCTAGACATTTAAAATTGAGGATGTCCCAATTTCTGCAGCATTTCTGTCTGGGACATCTTCTGGTCTAGTTGTATAACTTGCTCCATAATGGTCACCAATTGATGATTCATTTATTTATTTATTTATTTTTTTTTTTTTTATAACTGTCATTCTTCCACCTTTTTTTTGTCAAAGCCACT
>NC_068993.1:52568437-52574300 GCF_001194135.2 Octopus bimaculoides
CCTGGAGCTATAGTAGATAACATTTGCCCAAAGTGCCACACAGTGGTACTGAACCTGAAAACATGTGGTTGCAAAGTGAGCTTTTTTAACCACATAGCCATGCCTGCTGAAATAGAATCATGCTTGGTTTTTAAGACCATCAGAGAATTGAGCAGATGATCATACTCAATTCTGAGTGGTAAGCTACACTTCAATAGAGTATCACACGCAACTTTAAATTATGGCCTAGATTAATTAATAAGGGAAATAGGCAACCATCGTTTGTGTAGCTGACCCTTTTGTACTAAAGTTCTTTAATTTATTTGTGTCCATGAAGACCATGCTGGAGCACTACCTTTGTAATAGTGATAATTATTTCTTCTGATCCTCTAATATGTTGTTTTTCTCATTTTGCCAGCAATACACCAGAGTGTTAGACTTGATGAGGGATATTATCCTTGCCACAGATTTGGCTCATCATCTTCGGATTCTGAAAGATCTTGAAAAGATGGTCACAGGTATAGTACACTAGTTGTTATTACTACTTCCATCGGTGGCGAGTTTTAGTCTGCTTTTGAAAACTAGTTTAAGGCATGAGCTTACACCATATTTCCCTGATTAAAGAGCTAGCATTTTGAGTTCAGATCTCATCCTGTGTATATTTGACTGATTGTTCTTGTAAATATGTATCGGTATGTGTTGGGGAATCCTCTTCAATGGCTTGCACATTTAAACACATGTGTCATTCTTTGTCCATCTGTGTGTGTGTGCATCTATCTGTCTGTGTACATGATTGTGTGTGTGTGTATATATATATAATATAAATATATAGATATATGCATATATCCATACATATATGTACATACCTACATGTACATATATGTATGGATATATGTATATATCTATATATTTATATTATTATATGATCTAATGCCACACATCCTTTTCCAAGTAAGTTTTATATATATGTATATATATATATATATATATATATATATTGATATGGAGGTGTATCTATGCTTGCATATTGATTTTCTACTCAAGTATGCACACCTTGTGTATGTATGTCAATTCTTCAAAAATTATTCTTTTTTGTAATTAGTAACAGAACTGTAACCTAGATACATAGATAAATAGAAAAGACTTTCTTTATTGAATATTTTACATTGCAAAAGAATGTAAAGTTAAAATAACAAATCCTTTACATAAAATGTATATATTTTTGTATTGAATACAACCGATAAAAAGATTAAAAAAAAAAATTAAAAGCTGAAGTCCCAGCTGAGCCAAGTCCAATGACTGATTGAAACCAAATATATCATTCAGAAATAACAAGAAGGATGGAGGATAAAATAAATAAAATATTTATTCAGTAAAGCACATTCGGTGACAAAATAACAGTTAAATTAAACAGGAAGTGGCCCTGTTAATACTCGATCATATATCTACAAGTTGATTTCATCTACTTGTTTAATATTTTTTTATATTAGTATCTAGTTTTAGGGATGTTGACATCAAAATTAGGATCAACATTGCTTAACTTTTTGTCACCATATTTCCATTGAAACAGTCTGCCTTTGTTTCAATTAATGAAGGATTTAGTAGAACATTTTATCATTATTTAGCTGGCATTTCAGGTGGCAAGCTGGCAGAATCATTAGCACACTGGGTGAAATGTTTAGCAGCATTTTGTTCATCTTAGGGCATCAAGGGAAGGAGGGGGCACCACAGAAATGGTAAATGGTTTACGGCACAAAAGAAATCACTTTAAATTTGCTAAAATAATATTCAGGTTGCCTTTATTTCTACTAAGTATAGATGGAGATGTGTTACCTAAGATTAATTTTGAGGATCTGATCAAAGGCTTTGCAATTCAAAAAAGTAGGAGGAAACTTTTCAAATATAAATTAAGTGGAAATATACAAAAATAAACATTATTTTCCCTCTTGATGTTTTGTTTCGTTTTGAAAAATAAAAATCTATTTTATGGTTTGTTATTGTTTACATTTTGAATTACATAATCTTTTATGGGGGGGCACCAAAATCTCGTAAGTGCTTAGGGCCTCGATGGGTCTTAATCTGGCCCTGCTGTGGTTGATGTAATCAACTTACCACCTCCACCAAAATTGCTGACCCCATGCTAAAATTTGAAACCATTATTAAGCTGACATTTGAAACATGCTGTTACATAAGGTTTTAATTTATATCACTCTAATACAGGAAGTTTGTATCATAGTACCAATAGGCTGATATCAAAAGGGTTAAAAGCATAATGGTGAAGAATAAGTTTAGTAATGCATCTAACAGCTTGTGCATGTGTGTGTATGTTTTTTGTGTGTACTTTGTTTAAAAAAACATCCTTGTTATGTGAAATGGAGATTTTATTTGAAGTTTATAAAAAAATATGCTTGTAAAATGGAACACTTGTAGGCAGCTCACAAATTTCATACACTATTAGACTGCTAAAAATGCTAAGCTGCACTTTTAGTGCCACATAATATTCCTGTTCTGTATAGCTACTAAAATTTTACTGTATTATTTGTTCATCCATGTCCTTAATGACTAACTGTTACATCTCTGTGTCTTTCTTTCTATTGTAGAAGGGTACGATAAAAATAGTCGTAAGCATCACAAAATGTTACTCTGTCTACTGATGACATCCTGTGACTTATCTGACCAAACCAAGTGTTGGGGAGTGACTAAACATATCGCTGTAAGTACACACATCATTCAGAATAATAACATTACCATCTTGATTTGTTTCTGCTGTTTTTTTTTTTTTTTGGGGGGGGGGGTTCTAGTTATTTTCTTTTATCATAATTACAACACCTTCCTGATTATATAATCAGATCAGCAATTTTGAGAGGAGGGAGTTTGTCAAGTACATCAATCCCAGTACTAGTCTGGTACTTTATTCATCAATCCTAGATAAACAACAGGCAAAATTGACCTTCGTTTTGAAATTGGAACATAAAGAATCAAAACAAATACTAGGAAACATTCCTCTCAATGTTCTAACCATCCTGCCAATCCACCATCTCCACAACCACCACCACCACTACCACCTTTTTTCTTTTTTTTTTATTATTCTTGCTCATTATTTTAACATCAGTTCAGTTCAGAAATTTTAGTCTTATATTTTCTCTATGTCTATCATTTTCATCAACTCATTTTCCTGATATCCATTTCACAATACCTTTATTTTACAAAAAAAAAAAAAAGAAAAAGAGGGAAACCAATCAATTTTAGATTATGGAATGTCTCCTAAATTTTGAAAAAAAATCCACAAAACCTTTTTAGATTTTTCTCTTTCCATTTGTCCTTTGGGAAGCAAAACTCTATATTTCATCAATATTATGTTTGAACAGGTATAATTTTTTTACAAGCTGTTCAACGATAAACAGTATTCAACAAATGCAAATAAAACATGTCTCATACCATTAGGTACTACAATAAAATATTGCAACCAAACCGAGCAAAGGAAAACATGCAATTTCTGAAATATAGAGTTGTGTGCCTGGAGAAAAACATTGTACACCAATATAATATATATATATATATATATATATATATATATATATGAGAGAGTCAGAGTAGACAGGAAGAAAAGATAAATAGATAGATATGTAGACAGACAGACAGATAGATTGTTATACCTTGTATATCTCAGTTACAACATGTGTATCCTATCTCATCTTGCAATAAGAGACAACTATAAAGGTTGGTATCAAGAACATCTTTAATTTATAGAAGTAAGAGAGTCTATGGGTTCTGAGGACCCTCTTGGTGTTGACATAGAAGGTTTGTAAATGGATAGTTTCTTATTTCAAGAATAACTCATAGGTGTACATTAGAAGGAAGAAACTTTGGAATGAATCGCTTTTAGGTTGAGTGAAACATTTGTAATATCTAATATGCATACACACACACACACACACAGATACAGATATAAAAGCCAGAGAATTGAACCAGTAAATAGATGGAAGAAATGTAATAAAATATAGAAACATTACTGGACAATTGTTAGAAGAAACATAGAAAATTGAAATCATAAAATCATATACCTTGTTCAGAATTTTCAAAGACTGACATGTTTAAATCTTTGTTTTTTCCTTTATCATTCAAATGTTATACTTATTTATTCACATTCTTTTGAATTAATCATGTGTTTTGCTGCTTCAAGATTTCAATGATATGATCATTTATTTTTACTATGATATTGTAGGCTGTGTATGAAAGGCCAGTTATAACCATTCAAATACTAAAGGGTTAATAAAAATGAGTGGGTTTTAAGGAAATATCTAATACTTGAATAACTTCCAGTAGCTTCATTAATCCTTTAGCATTCAAACCGGCCATATCCAGCCAAAGTATTCAACTTGTTTTATGTTGAAACTGACCAGATCCAGCCTCTCACCTCAACCCTACAATGTCATTCTAAAACTAAACAATCACATCATTGAAATCTCTAAACTACAAGATAATGCATGATTAATTCAAAACAATATAAATAGATAGATACTATATTTGACAAAGGACTCTGAATATTAAAGGGTTAATATTATGTTGTCTTTCCTAGGGACTGATTTACCAGGAATTCTTCTCTCAGGGTGACCTTGAGAAAGCTCTGGGTCACAAACCAATTGAAATGATGGACCGAGAGCGTGCTAAGATCCCAGAACAACAAATTAGTTTTCTAGATAATATTGCTTTGCCAGTTTTCAAGTAAGTATAAATATCATTGTGTCAATGTTATTGTATATCAGTCTCTTTTATTCACATATAATGTCAAAGTTCTTGCTGTGTATCACAGTGTTACAATGGTACATCAGTGTACCAGTAATGTAATGGGGTACAATCAGGGACACAGCTAGGATAAATGGCGCCCAGGGCAAGCATCAAAACTGCACCCCTTCACCTATTCCAACCAAAAAGCAGCGCATGCATTTTGTGAAGTCAAACAAGGACACCTATTCAGTCTAGTGGCATGGATGGTGATAAGCAAAACAAACCATGCCTGGAAAGGTTTTAGAATCTTTTTTAACGGCTTAATTAGAAAATTATGTTGGCCAAAATTGCATCAACCTCAAAGTGGAGCCCAAGGCATGTGCCCAGCTTGCCCCACCCTAGCTACACCCCTAGGTACATTTATCATCTTATTGTGATAAATCACTATCTCAAGACACAAGTCCTGGCAAAATTGTTTGTGGAATACCAGCCTGCCCTCTCCATGCCACCAATGTTATCCAAGAGAAAGGCAAAGGCCAATACAGCTTGGCACCAGTGACATCACAACTCATTTTCTACACCTGAGTGAACTGGAGCAATGTGAAATAAAGTGTCTTGTGCAAGAACACAACACACATCCTGGTCCAGGAATCAAACCCACAACCTCATGACTGTAAGCCCGACACTCTAACCACTGAGCCATGTGCTTTCATATCACTATCTCACTGTCCATATTATCAATGTGTCACATGAAACCATTTGCCTGTAACTGAACTTGCTAAGCTTGTATGCAAGTGGCAATACATACTTATATACATCTAATACATATTGTATGTGTGTACATGTATAAGAATTAATATCTGCCAATGCACATACTATGTGTACCTATATTAAATCTTATATCGTCACCATTGTTTTAACATCTTACTTTTGCATACTTGCATGAGTTAGACAGTACTTCTTTGAGACAAAATTTTCTATGGTCCGATTCCTGTTATAAATGCCAACACTCATCTGTTTGTAAGCAAGGTAATAATTTCACCACTGCATTGAATAACAAACAATCTGAACATGCCTTTGAGCATGTATGTGTATACTTAAATACATATGTATATGTATGTGCATGCATATATATATATATATATATATATATATA
>NC_068993.1:52574461-52575144 GCF_001194135.2 Octopus bimaculoides
ATTTAGTACAAATCTTTATTCAACATGACAATCATTTTAACCCATCCTGCAGCTGTCCCTTATGGGTAGAATATTGTGCACCAAGTTGTGTTGCATCAATCATATATATATTTATATTTGCTTGTGTGTGTGTGTGTGGGTGCATGCACATACATATAGGTATTTGTACAGATAAGTTTATACTTTTGAACTTTTGATATCACAGAAATTCCTCATATATCTATACTTGCACCCATTTTAAGACATATATTTTAATTCTAGGAGAGGCTTCCCCTTGAATCACCCTAATTTCGTTTCCTCCATATGCATGTTCTTTTTGCATTGGTGATATTTTTTTATGTATATTCATAAATGTAAATGTTTTTACCAAATAAATTGCACTTCATGTTTCATTTCTGTAACATTTATATAAACAATTCTATGATCTTTTCTATTTTACAGTGTTCTAGCAAGAATGTTTAGTGAATGTAAAGAGTGTGAAGAAGCCGTGTATGCCAACCGGCACCGCTGGGAGAGGATCTGTCAGGTGCTTAAGGACCGTGACCGAATGCCGATTGATGAAGTTCTTGCCCTGGATTTTGACAGTAATGGAGATATTATAGGATTAAATAAGTAGATCAACATCACAACATATATATATATATAGGTATATATACATATATATATATATATATATATATATA
>NC_068993.1:52575600-52577147 GCF_001194135.2 Octopus bimaculoides
TATATATACACACACATATACATGTGTGTGTATATATGTATATGTATGAATGTGTGTCTATGTAATATATGTACACACACAATTGCATTTGTGCATATATATATATATATATATATATATATATGGATATATAATACACATATTTAGAATACTGAGGTGGAGAAAATTCAATACAGAAACCATTGTACAGAATCAGTTCAATGAATATGTTTTGCTGTTTTCTTTGGTTTTTTTTTTGTTGATTTATGTCTGTGTGCATGTGTGTGTGCGTGCGTGCGTGCGTGGATGTGTGTATAATATTTCTTTCTTTGCATTAGAAGTTTATGATAATGCTGCAGTCATGCAATGTATTGTCATGACTTCTCAGCCATCTCCACCTAGTAACAATACTAATAGTGATGTTTACGGAGCTATATGATATAGGTAATACGTATATAAACTTCATACTTTGGGCAAAAGAGAATATATATATATATATATATTTATATCTATAGATATATAATATATATATATATACATATGCATATACATTTACATATATATATATAAACACACATATATACATATACATGCATATATGTATTTACATGCATACAAGCACACAAACATACACATAGAAAAATGTTTGTTATGTATTACTTGTGTAAACATTTAAGTGCTCACTGCATGCTTGTGGTAAATATGTAGTCATATTTATGCCACTATATATGTGTGTGGATATATATATATGTATATGTCTCTGTGTGTGTGTCAATATGTATGTATATGTCTCTATATACACACATCCATATATATGTATGCATATATGTATAGTATATATGCATATTTATATATATATGGAGGCACTTCATATCCTGGTTTCCTAAGCAGCTCAGCACCGTGATAAATGAGCATTGCTGATCACCTACATGTTTATACATGTCTAAGCAAGGTGAGGCTCTGCTATCTACTGAAATGCTTGGCTATTTGAAATGACTGGATGATGTAACCCATAGATTACTAGGGTACCATTCAATGCCACTAACACTTTACTTCATCATAAATTGCTAGAAATTCTTTTTATTTATTTTTTTTCCATCAAAGCATCATGTTTTTTTTTTATGATTTTAACATTTTTTTTTGCGTTCTTTTGAAGCATTTACACTGCATATTTAGTCCAATTTTTTATTGTCCACTCCTGGTCAACTGCAATCATGTTGTTTATTGTTTCTTTCGGTATACATGTAAACCATGTGAATATATCTAATGTGTAACTATCTGAGTAATAGTTCTATATGTTTATACATTCAATTATATATGCATACGGTAATATTAAAAAATTATGTATTTACATGTATATACATCCATATATGTGTGTGTGTTCATACATATATATATGTGTATGTATAAATACAAATATATATATACATCTATATTTATATGTATATATATATACATACATCTATGTATATATAGTTACATAGATATATTTATTTATACATAGATATATATATATATGTATGTATATATATATATATATATATATATATATATATATATATATATAT
>NC_068993.1:52579736-52590083 GCF_001194135.2 Octopus bimaculoides
TATATATATATATATATATAAATACACATATAAATACATATACATAAATACATACATATATATATATATATGTGTGTGTGTGTGTGTATGTGTTTGTATGTATATAAATATGTATGTTTCTACACATCTATACATGAGCTTATTTGTGTGTGTGTGTGAAGAGAGAGAGAAAGAGAGATACATATATGTATGTATATATTTATATATACAAACCTATGCATTCATACGCCATTATAATCATTCGACTGGTGTCTCAGAAGATATCAACCCTATTCATTTTGAAACAGTTAAAAATTTCCAAGGAATTCTCAAAAAATAGGCTGTGTTTTTATCAAATTGTCAACTTGTCAAATTTAACTCAAATTTCATTATTTATTTTTTACCATTTCTGCTATTCTAGTGCACTAAATGAGAGAAAACAGGAAGAGACTGCTAGAAGAACTATTTTGACCCTCTCTTTTTATTATAACTGCTGTTTAGAAGTTTTGATAAAACATCTTCAGTTTAACATTCTCGCCCCTGTCCCACCAGAATTGGCATCTTCCCCCCCCCTCTCTCTCTCTTTCCTTTTTATCTCATTTACCTTGTTAGAAATATACTTCTCATCTTTTTTTTGTTTTTGTTTTGTAATATTTTTCTCAAGTCTTGTGTCATACAGGAAAGCTAGCAATGTGTGAAGCTCTCTAACCAAAGACCTTTTAATAAGTAATTTTTTTCTCTCTCTCTCTTGTCTGTCCTTGTCCTAAGAAAGGAATTGTGCCAATATATATATGTTCTGTTACAGTGAGGCTACCAAGTGCTAAATAATGGAATTACAAGTAAATTTTTTTTAATGATCTCTTCTACCATGTCATCTGGAGACACATATTTGTCAATATGCGTAGTCAATACACAGGATGGAGTGACAGACAGACAGACAGTATTGCTATCTTGTTTCTATAATCATAGTCACAATATTGCAGTCTTACATATTTTACCAGTGAGTTAAATGTTGAATTTGCTTGGATTTTTTTGGCCCCGCCCCCACACACTCTCTCTCTTTCTCTCTTGGTCTTTCTCTTTGCTATCTTACTTCCCTAATCCTTTTTTTCTCTTTCATATTAATATTTTTCCTTCATTTTCATCTTTTACAATTTTTTTTTCATTCTATTCATCAACTTTCAATTTTAATTTGCAATATTTATTTTCATGTATATTCTTTCATTCATCTGCTTGGCAAGTTCAAAAATATCATTTCTTGAAAGTTCTGTGATCAATTCGACTTTAATTTTTCTGAAAATAACCCTTCAGTCAGTGAATATGATGATACTCAGTAAGTCCAAAACACTACTTAATTATGGAAAAAAAAACACACACACACACCTACTCAAAAAGAAATCTATTAAAATGTGTTTCTCTCACTAAACTAATTTATGAGGGGAAAGAATTGAAAATAGCTCATTTAATTTATTTTCTAATAAGTCTAAGTCATTATTGTTTTTAATTTCATATTTGAATTTGTTTTACGCATCTAATAAAACTGGAAAACATGTACCACTCAAAGAAATTCATTTGCCCTGTGTTTATACAGGCATCTATGTGTGTGCATGTTGCTCTCCTATGCTCTTTTAGAAAGAATAAGAATAGAAAATACTTTTCTTTATATATTTTGTCTTACATATTATTATATTTAATTTGAAAACACTTGGTACCATCATCATCATCATTGTTTTACCTCCACTTTCCATGCTGGCATGGATTGAGAAAGTTGTCACAGTCTGAGTCAGTTCTCGTCCTTAGGCACTGCCCTACTGAGTGTGACCAGAACACCATGTCTTACTTGAAGATTTTGGCATGCTGTCTGTGCCCTTACTAATCACTTTACAGAGTTTGCTGGGTGTGTTTTAGCATGGCACAGGCACTGGAGAGGTTGTCATGTCTTCGTCAAGAAAAGATGAATTAGTTCTCTTCACCTTATGATGTCTCTGTTTATTTGCTTACCATTTTACAGAGTGTTCTGGGTGCATATTATTATGGCACCAGCACTAAAACAGTGGCCCTGTATTCAGCAAAACATTGTAGGAGAGAGAGAGAGAGAGAGAAAACTTTCTCTCTCTTACAATGTCTCCAGTCTTTCATGAACCACTTCACAAAGAAATTCAAATTGCTATATAAACATATTCTGTTTGTGTTTGTGTTAGTATGCACCTACTTATACACATGCACATATGAACATGTATGCCAATGTATGCATGTGCAGACGACATGCATTATTTTTGAAAGAATGTGGAAGTCTTATATATAACAACATATTATATATTATCTGGAGCTTTAGAGACAGTTTCTGAACCTATAGCCATTTATACACTCTGTGTGGGGTGAGTGAGGAGGTTACAGATTAAAGGTTTACAATTATGAAGGACCTAGAGCATCATAATTAACATTTCATCTCCCCATATCTATTTTGTAAAATAGATTTGGTGTCACCTGGGCTGATATACTCATCATATATTTTTATACTGCTAAAAACCTTGTGTACATATTATAGAGGAGTTTTCCATATACGATTATATATGGCATTCAGTATATATTGATCAATCAATATAGTTTTTATTTGATTATTTATATCAATCATGTGTCGAGTCTTTAAGCTATCTACTCAGTTATTTCAGATTTGTATTCTGGAACTGAAACCAGAACTAACACGAATGTATCAATAAGGTACCACAGTACCCAGCTGTTACCAAAATAGGCTTGGCTAGAATTAAAGATAGAGATATCTAAATTGCCTTCTTCTAACAAAATGCAGTCAGTCAAAAAACAAGAAATAGATAATTAAAAAAAAAAAAGAAACTGAAATTATCCTAATTTTTTTCAACTTATTGTGTTTCCTAGGTTGATGCATAATGAAAAGTTGAAAATTTTCCAAGATCATATCAGTAGTTATGTATGAGCCATGGTCCAAGGAATTCAAACATTCATTCTCCAAACAAAACATAGTAAGTTGACTTACTGTGTTTTGTCGGAGGACAACAGCTTAGTAATGTTGCTTCCAAATAGACAATATGAAGAAACTGATCATATCTTCTTAATTAGTATTGTTATGACATTTACTCATTGCTGCCATTTCCTGTCTTTTCTCATTTATATTTAGATTTCAATAATGATTAACAGCTTGATATATCTGCAGCTGCAAACATTTGTATGTGTTCTGGCATGTATTATATAAATATTTGCATATCATTTATAGTAGAAACTTGGTACTTGTTTTGTGGAATAAATAGACAGACTAGAGTGTCTTGCCCAATAGGCTAGTGTAATGTTTATTAGGACAAAGTGAACAAATTCCATAACATCTTAATTAACCAGTAATTATATATCTAATTTATTATTGAAGTAAGACAGTGATGGATGTTTAGAATATTTTTTTAATCAACAATTATTTTATATTTGGTTGATAATTGCAAGAAATTTTTGGGAATGCCAGAATTCAGTAATTGCTTTGAGGCATCACATTAGTTATTTTATATATATGTAGTGGATGAATTCTCCTGCCAGCTTCGATTTATATGGATTTAACAGCCAATATTTTAGCCATTAGACTACTCACACAGAGGATTTGTTTTCAGTGGTAAAAGCTAGTGTAGGACCAGCCACACATTTTTGGAAATGCTGATATCAGAAAGTTGGTGCAAATGTTTGCCGCAAATTCAATAGCCAACATCACTTAGGCTTCTCTATTAGAGTTCTTTGTCTTCTTGGTTAGTTGCCTTTGACACAGAATCCGGCCTACCCTGGTAGGCTAAAGGCAAACCAAATCAAAAATTTCTTAGCCCTTGCACACACATGCATACATACAAATAGTACTTGAATGCCAAAGGTAGAGTAGTATACTGTTTATTAAAGCCCAAAAATATCTTCACAAACTGTTACTCAGAGTTTCACATGACAGTTGCACTGATACTCAGTATCATCACAACCTTCTGCCAAACAGTCACATAAAACTCTGAGTAACAGTTTGTTAAGATTTTTTTCAGTTTTAATAAATAGTGTGTGTGTATATATATATATATATATATATATATTAAAATGATGTAGTAGCACCATTTTTTCTATCCTACCCTAATCTATAAAGTATTTTAGACATTTCATTATTCACCATAATTATGATCAACAATATTTGAATACGAGAGCTTCTTATCATGAGTGTTTCCTTTTTTTCATATATACATTGAGTCTCTAAAAATTTGCAATTATTTTCTGGAATAACTCAAACATTTTCCTCTAATGTTCATCTTTATTATTCATTTTCTGGAATATGGTATACTACTGATGGAACTTGTTATCCTTAGATTTTTCTATTAATTTAACCTCTTCACACTAACCATCACTCAACAACAAAAATAAAGTTAGAAAAAATCTTAAATCAGACAAACATACAGTAAAACTCAGAGAGACATTCTTCACCTATGACCTCAACACCTTTAAAACACCAAAGTTTTGTAAATAAATATATTTCATTGCAATCAGTTTTATCAAATTTTCTTTTCAATAAGAGAGCAGTGTAACATTTTTATTATATTTTGTTGCAGAAAATGTGTAATGCAACTTTTGGTTTGTTCTGTATGTCATGTTTGTCTTTACTAAGTTTTGTTAAAACAGATCAGACAAACAACTCACCAATGTTGGCCAGCAAAAAAGAATATTGTGTGTAATTAGTTAGCTAATAGGTTTATCAAATAAACCACATTTTAATGAAATATAAAATAATGACATTAAAGAAATTTTTGTTTCTTTTACAATCTGTATTATATATTTTTTTCTAATTATTCCCATCATACATTAATTACTAATAACTAATTATAACACCATTACATTTATTCATTATTATTTTCTAATTGTGTATATGCTGCTTAGGTTTTCCCCTCTGTGTACTGAGCAATAAACATAGGTTTATCATGTGGGGATGTGCAAGAGGAACTGAGAAAGGGGTAAAATGAAGTTTAGTCGACTTGAACAAATTCTTAACACAATTTCTTTCTGATGTCACAAGTAATCCAACAACACACATTTATAAGAAAAAGCTACACATGCACACATATATTCTATCACTGGTTTTAGTCATTGGATTACAATCATTCTATATTGATCTCTTCTGGCACATATTTTACCAACATTGGAGGAGATTAAAAGATGAAGTCAGCCAGGCATAGTAGATACAGCCAATGCAGAACTGAATTTCCTTTGATATACCAACTTTTGGGACCATCAAATACTCTCTCTCTCTCTCTCTCTCTCTCTCTCTCTCTCTCTCTCTCTCTCTCTCTCTCTCTATCTATCTATCTATCTATCTATCTATATCTCTCTCTCTCTTACATACACACATGTATACAAGTTTCTGCAGATTTTACATCTATGAACTTTCACTAATTTCTCAATTCAATACTATGGTAGAAATTGAACCCAGAACCACTTGATTGCAAAATAAATTTCTTAATTATATTGTGATACCTGTACATAATATAAATCTATAATAATAATAATGGAAATCAAAAAGTTTTGGTCAATGAAAAAGGTGTATTTTGTGCCAATTATCTATTTTTGGTGCCTTAGGTACAGTGAGCAAAAAACATTTTTAGACGATTGGAGTAGATATGCATAAAAAAATAGAGCACAGCCAGAAAATAGCATTACTTGGAAATAGAAGGAATCATTGCAGAATCCTCAAGCCTTGAAAAGAACATTCCATCTTAAAGATGACAGGAAGTGAACAGGTGGTACATTGATGACACTTCCAGCAACAAGCTGAATTTGTCATATATAATAAGAAGAATCAAGATGAATTGGCACAATTAGGACTATAAGAACTGGACTACTATAATTGTGGTATGCTACTCAATATCTAGTAATCTAATTCTAGTAGAACAAGAATGAAATGCTGAATCAATGAAAATAATGATGATGATGATAATAATAATAATAATAATAATAATAATAATAATAATAATAACAATAATATATATATATATATATATGACATTCAGAAAAATGTTTCTGTTAGGTGCTGCACAATTTTATGTAGAACACTTTTAATATGATAAAAATAACAACATGAAAACAAACCACAACACATGCCCAAGGCACATGGAGCTGCACTCAATAATGCAATAAAAGCACATAAATAAAAAAAATCAGTAGCATCAGCTCAAGTACTTCATCGATACTTTATTTTATCAACCCCATAAGAAGTAATCCCTTTAATAATAGGTGCTTTAGATATAGTCAAAAAACATGCAGACAAATACAGAAGCAAATGTCAGCACTTACACATATACGTATGTGTGTATATAAATATTTTTCTGAATGTTATATATTTATATATGTGACATTCAGAAAAATATTCCTGCTAGGTGCTACACAATTTTATGTAGAATGCTTTTAATATAATAAAAATAACAACATGTAAACAAACTGCACACATACCCAAGGTACACAGAGCTGCATTCAATAGTGCGATAAAAGCACATAAAAATATGACAACTGAATAATAATTATAATAATAATAATAATAGTAATAATGCAGCTCGATCACCAGATAAAGAAATAATAAATCTGACATTTTTTTTCCTGTGACGATAATGTAACACAGAGACAAGGTGGAAAGATAAGGAATTACACTGATAAAGCTATTGAATTAATATCACTATGTCAGTTATAAAATATGTCAATCATCTATCTCATACACAAATATTTCTCTAAAGACATTGACAGATAACTTATAAAGATGTCCCAGAAAAAAATAGCAATGCTATGTTCTGTAAATACTGCTAGGGCATTCTCATACAGTATTTGTAAATTTCATTTTCGTTTTTATATATTTTATTTTTATTTTTTTTTGTTTTTGGTAGCAAGTCTTGATGTATTTCTCAAATCACTTGTATTTAAAAAATCATAATAGTTCTATTGATATATAATAATATTAGAATATAATGAGATATATATATATATATATGTCTCTTTGTGCATACTTATATTATATGCAACAAATACATATACATACATATTATATAAAAAATATAAATGTCAGTTATATCTTATTTCCTTTATTGGTCCAATTCTATAATTTATATTTTTCCTCGTTCTGATCATTCACTTGTGTGTGTTTGTTTTGTATAGGTATATGGTTGTGTGCATGTATATGTCTGCTGGATGAATGTGTGTATGCGTGGATGGATATGCATGTATGCATCTATAATTATTGAGGGTTCTAGTTGCTTCCTTACAAGCTTGCACTACATACTCCACAGTATCAGAGGTTCACTCTTACCTGAAAATGATGATGCTGCACCATGTTCTGATGCAACTCAGTTTGTATCTGTTGGAAAATGCATAGTTATTGACAGAAGCAAGTGATTAACACAAAAAAAAAAGAAAGAAAGAAAAAGTTAAGCATTGACCTTTATATTCCTCATAACTCTATCAATGCAGAAATGGCATCTAGCAAAGGTGCAAATATCATCTTTTCATCTCACTACTGTAGCTATAAGAGTAATTAAGCAGTTGTCAATATTGATTTTTTTTTAACCTAAGTACAAAGTTAATTGTTGAAGGGAGACTTTTACTTGAACTATTTCTGTATTATTACTAATTACATCATCATCATCGCCTTTGTTTTTCATCAAAATGTTATAAACAGGTATACGATAATTAAAGTTTGGATCTAAAAGATAAGATCTTATTAACTCTTTCATTGCCATATTTCTGTTGAAATACGTGGCTTATTTATCAATTAATTTGTAAAATAATAAAGAATTTAGTAAAATAACTTGGTCATTGTTAAGTTAGTGTTTGGAACATAAATTAACATGAAATTGTGATGGAAAGTTTTAATTTAGAACACTTTAAACTTGGAAGTTTGTATCATAGATCAGTCAGATTGATATAAAATAGGTTAATACTCTAAATAGTTGTCCTCTCTTCTAGTGATTCTCATGTCGTTGCAGTGGTCAGGTACCCTTAAACAACTCATTAAGATTAGAAAGGGGCAGACATATTGCCAGTTTTATAAAATTAAAATGGTTTAAACTTTTTATATTACTTCAATATTGTAGAAAAGAATGAATTAAGTTTTTGTGATTTTAACATCATGATGGTAAAAAGTGCGAGAAAAAGATAAAAAGATTTTAAAGTTTACAAGGTCTCTGAAATGACTTTAGAATATAAATCTAAATTAATATGTGACATTGATTATAACTTTTTTTTTTTTACATCATAAGAATTTTGAAACTTTGAGAGATATGAAATAAATCATTTTAAATGATAGAACTTAAAGTAGTTAATAGTATGTAGAATATTGGGTGTAAAAAAAATCCTTTGAATGGGGAAAAAGTTGAAGATTTCCCATAGGATACAAATCCATGCCTTCTGTGAACGACAGACTTTTTTTTTTTACCATTTATTGCCAGTAAGTCAAAACAAATGTTAAATGATGATGGTGGTGATGATAACGATGTCTACAACAGTGATGACAATGCTTCAATTATTTATCAAAAGAAAAAAATTCCAGGAAATATTTTTTAACATTTTCTGAAGAAGTTTGAAAATATCATAATCTGAATTTTGCCATCTGATCATGCAAATTTATTTACCTTGATTATTGAGTTAGCATTATCTTATGATCTAGAATATTATCCTCCCATTAAATTATTTCCTACAACATTACTACAATTACTGTTATCTTAAGACTTGGCCTATTTATCTGCTGTTACTGGGTTTTTATTTTCATACAATATTATATGATCTTGATTATTGTTCTGCTGTTTACTTATGATCCATGCTATTCATCTTTCATCTTATAGTAAATATGGGCTTTGATGTTATAATAATCATATGAGCCTAGGTATTATCTGCTGTTACCTTATGATTTGGACTATAATAATCTGCTGTTATTTATGAGCTGGACTATCAATCTGCTGTTAGTTGAAACACTGAACTATTTGTTGTCTTGTTATTATTTATGAAAGGAATTATGACCTAGCTACTATCTTATGGTCTGGATTATTACACAGATGTTTTGATTGTGCTATTTAAACTTACCATTTGGTTAGTGTTTAAGCTATAATTATCTCATGTATATTAAGAATGATATCTTAAATATAGGTCATAGTTTTGGGTGATTCTTTAAAGACAATAAAGCGACTTTTTTAATAATAATAATAATAAACAGAAAGAGAGGTGCTTTAAATGTATGACTTTATATGATACAGTGACTCAGTAAATGTACTACAACACAGCCATTTTAATTTATTATTACAATAACCAAATTATAAAATATCACATTAGATTTCATTATAGCTTTCTTCATATCATAATGATATTGATCTAGGACATGATGGTTTACATGAGACAAGACAATAGTCACTAAATTGTTTGTTAGTTGTGTTCTTTTTTGGTTCAGTTTTGTTTTTTTGCATTTGTTTTTAGCTGTAGCATACTTTAAGCCAAATAAAAATATTTTGGAGCGTTTTGTGCATAGTGTAAAAAAAAAATATGGAAAAAAATGGCATTTATGTATTCATGCTATAAATATTAGTAATTTAAACTACAGAAAATTATCATTAAGCATTTATTTCTTTATTTTCAAAAGAAAAAAAGAGCATCATTATGAAAAGACACATATTTTAAAATTAATTTTATTTTTCTGAAATGCAATTAGCTACATATTACAGTGCACTTGTTTGCTGTAGTGCACCATTTCCACTATCGCATGCATATTGGTTTCCTAACTGCTATAAGAGATAGTGCAATACACAGTGGAACCATTGCATTGAGAAAATAGTGTAGAATGTGATTCTGTGTCCTTGAGTGCAACAAGGTAATGTTAAGTGAGGCTTGCTGGTATTAAATAATAAAGATAGTGAGAGATAGTGTGGTCTCAGGTAAAGCACTGGATTTAGAAGAGACACTGATTTTGAAGAAGGTCTAGTTTTAGACAAGACACTGATTTTATATTAGCAACTAAAGAAATTGACTGGCACACTGTAATATTAGTGGGATGAGAAGACTGAGGCAAGCATCCATGCCACACTTCTATTAATTAAAGCATAATAATTAAATTGTACTAACTTCTTTGCTGAAAGTATTAACAAACTCAACAGTAAAAGGGTTTCCATTTTGCCTGTTTATAAAAACCAAAAGGGGGTCTCTATGTGGTTGTGGCACAGCGTGCCACCCAGTCAGGGAATCAAACCCACAATCTAGTGATCATGAGGACAACAGCCAAACCACTAGGCCACGTGCCTTCACATATATGTATAAATAAACATGTATATATACATGTGTATATATATATATATATATATATATATA
>NC_068993.1:52590410-52595410 GCF_001194135.2 Octopus bimaculoides
CAACAGTAAAAGGGTTTCCATTTTGCCTGTTTATAAAAACCAAAAGGGGGTCTCTATGTGGTTGTGGCACAGCGTGCCACCCAGTCAGGGAATCAAACCCACAATCTAGTGATCATGAGGACAACAGCCAAACCACTAGGCCACGTGCCTTCACATATATGTATAAATAAACATGTATATATAAGCACGCTTGAGCCATACACATACAAATGGATAGATGTGGATTTCCATCTATGTGTGCATAAGATGATGTCAACATAGACTTGTGTAAGTTTGGATTCCTCTATTTCAGAAAATGGTACATGTGTTAATTTCATCTGGATTTAGGTACCTTTTCCGATTTCTCTTTTTTTATTTTCTTGAAATCAAATAAAGAAAGAAACCATAACTTCAGAGTACACTAAGTTCTGTTTTTTGTTGGTTTTTTTTTTTTTCAGTTGGAGGAAGGCTTTTAGAAAAAAAATTAGAGTTTTCATATAAAATTCCAATTTATTTTTTTGCTTTAATTAAAAAAGGTTACTTTTTGGGGGATGGGGTTCACATTTAAATTTCTCACTGAAATACTTTGAAAATGTAAAAATATTCAAATATTCACAAGATTTTTTTTTTCTTGTTTTGGGCTGATCTGAGACATTTTACTGACTGTTGGCAGTTTTGGTAACCAGCATAGTTAGTTTTATATATTTTATTTATTTCTCTAGATTTCTTTTATCTTCAAGTGGCTGGTATGAATCTCTATGATTCTCTGGCTGACAACGAATGCATGCTTCTATTTTTCTCTCATTACAAACAACACTGTGACACCATATTCTACTACCATCTTCATTATTTGATCCAGAACCTAGACGACCTTTCCCAAGATATGCTACCATTTCTTCATGCCATTTCTATTTAACATACACTTCTATTTTATAATTCACCAAGACTAATTTGGTTGAATTATTTATTCCAACTTTTCTTTCTACTACTCTAAAACAATTGCTTTTATTATTTTATTTCTTTGATGAATTAAATTCTTTAAGAAATATACATTTTACTTTAATGTCTGTTTTTTATCTCTTTTTTTTTCTCTCTCTTTTTCCAATGACAAATATATCAGAAAGTGTATAGTCATTAAAATTTCCCAGAGTTTTTCCTGAATATAATTCAAGCCGTATTTTTTTATCTCCTTCAAAAAGAAGAACAAAGCATAACAAATCAAAACCAAAGACTCTTATAATGCTCTAATGATTTATTCCATCATATTAATTTCAAATATAAACAAATATACTATTCTCTGAATTATATTATTTTACTTTCACTGAGATTCTCTATCATGTTAAACACAATTCACAATTCAAACCATGTCATTGAAAGAAAGCTCAATAATGTATTCTCTTGGCATCTTAGTTAAACAGAAAAAATAAAATATCCTATATTTTCATTTATACCAAAAAAATTCTGTTTCATGTTTCATTCATTGATATTATTTTTATTAAAATCATTCTATTTCCTTCACCAAACTGATTCCATTATAAAAGTCAATGGCTTTTTTTTCATACCCAATCAATTTGCTTTTTTAAAATCACTTTGAAAATTTCATGAACATCATCATTAGTTCATCATTATCATTAATCTCTATTTAATGATGTATAAAATGATTAGGGTCAAAATTAACCCTTCAAAACTTTTTTTTTCCATTTGAATTTAAAATGGTATTCAGAGTCTGTTATTGAAATTTGATCACTTTACAATACTAAAGTTATTCATAGATATTCTAGGTTCTGGATCATGTTGTGTAATGCCAGGCAATATATTAAATATATTGTCTATTTTTGGGTCATTTTATTTGGCTGCAGATCACAGATGTATATGTAAATAGTGTGTTGTGTACATAAATAATGAATACATGTACATATTAATGGATAAGACTCCCATCAACTAACCTCACTCTAATATAAATGTATATGTGCATTATATATACATGTATATGCATGTATATATACATATATATATACATATATATATATATATATATATATATATATATATATATATGCATATATATATACATATATATGCATATATATACATATATATATCATATATATACATATATATATGTACATATATATATACATACATATATATATATATACATATATATATTTATATATATATATACATATATATATATGTACACATAATTATACATATATAACATATATAATTATATATATATGATGTGTATGTAATGTGCATATGTGTATATATATATATATATGTATATGTATATATATATATATATGTATATGTATATATGTATATATATATATGTGTGTGCACGCACATAATCAGTTCAGATCATCTCAGGTTAGATGCTAACCCTTTAATCTTTAACGATGCAATATAATAACTATATTCGTAATCTCCTTTAAATATTTTTTTGACAATTCAATGTTGTTGTAGCAAAACAATCTTTTCTGGACTGTGTGACCTTAAAAAGCACATGTATGACATACTTTATTGACTCTGTAAATGATGACATGTTGTTTGCACTCCTCTATCACTATGCAGTGCTGCAACAGGTATAACATTAAAGATCCACCGTTCTTCTATGTAACAGCTACAGTTCTGCACAATACTGCACTTTCTAAAACGGTCCTTCTACAACAGTAATTGGTGCAGAATATAGCAAAGTAATATAATAAAGATTGTTATCTAAAACAATAATAATAATAATCAGTTTGGTTATTTTAATGAGGTGAAGGGAGCATGTCAAAAGGCCAATGTAAATTAATTTTCTCCCTCAATGTAAATAAATTTCTTTAAATGTATAGTAGCTGAAATGAGGTTTTCTTGGAGACTAATTGGACGAATTACATTGTATATTAGTTACTTCGAATATATTTCCTTTCACTTCTCTTTGCTATCGGCTTGCTCTTTTAGCTGTTTTGTCTAAATCGCATTCTTCTCTCATCAAAAAGATCCTTGTTTCAGCTTTGCTCTTAGTCAGATTTGGAACTTCTTTAAACAAACTTTTACAACATTATTTGTTGTCATTGAGAATTAAAAAAAAAAAAGTTTTAAAAAATTAATAAAAAAAATATTGGTTTTTTTTTTGTTTTTTTTTGTGCTTGAAATCGAGGACACGACTCTGTCCAGCTGTGCTTCCTGTTTCACAAATGCTGCAATTACTTTTGTACAGATATTCACTCTTTACTTTAAACAGGTTCTAATTTTTTCACTGATTATGGCAGATGAAACATCTCATGTGATTTTCAACACACTCCCTCCTCCACCCCAAACACATACACACAAACATATGCACACACACACACACACACACACATATTTACAGTCACACATACACATAAACTTACAGAATCCTTATCAACAGGATATATTTGAGACAAAAACAAAATAATATATGACTAACAGCAATCAATGATTTTTTTCTTGGGGTTGGGGTACATAGAAGTGTAGAAAAATTAATATAGTTTTGAACCCCAAATGAAAAAGAATCCCAACAAACAACAGCAAAGCCAAAGTGTTCATGTGTTAGTTTATTTTCTAACCAGAAGAATATTTACAATTGTTTTTTATATATCTCCTTAATTTCTTTTTTCATTTTGTTCTGTCTTTACTTAGCTTTTTTTTTTTTGTTATTTCTCTATTTTCTTTGCAATTCCCTCCACCATCCCTTTGAGAAACATTAAAACATTTTTTTTTTAATTATTAAAACAGTAAACAAATAGGAAAATAAAAGTGTAAATAATGACTTTTATTAACATCATTTAGTTAATATTATTATTCAATAATTATTGTTTGTTTTATTTCACACCTGGTATATACCTTTTGTTTCCCAAGCCCTCACACCCCACCCACTTCCCTCCTATAATTTATTAGGTATAAACTACCCTACTGTCTTCTGGAATTCGTCCTTGTAATATAGCTTCATCTGTTGCCCATTTAGCAAATAAAAGAACTCATTATTATTATTATTATTATTATTATTATTATTATTATTATTATTATTATTATTATTATTATCATTATTATCATTATTATTATTATTATCAACATCATGATTGATTTAATCCCCATAGACAAGATTATGGTGGTTTCAATTAATAAGTTTTGATTCTTAGCTGGAAACATTTTTTTATCCATATTATTTAAGCCCTTGGGAAAGGCTTAAACATCACATCACATCACATCACAGCTTCCTATTTCTTTTCTCTTTGAAAATCTCAGGCTTTAGACCTATATAAAAAAAAATCCTTATTGCTTTTCATTTGGAAAAGATCTGTTGTATTTCTTTCTTGTTTTGTTGATATTCTGTTTTCTTGTTCAACCCCACTTCAACTTTATTCTCTCTCATTTTACTTCTCTAATACTTATCTATCTATTTCTTAACATCCTATACATATTTATAAATGAGATAAACGTTTGAAAAGACCCTTTGAGCAGTGCAGGTGAGAAGTTAGGCAAAATATGTGAAGTGATATCAATAAATGAAAACAGAAAGCAAAGATAAAGTATTACCTGATGTAGTTGTTTAATAATCCCATAATATTTTGGAAAAAATTACCCTTTCCAAATAGAAAGAATAAAGTAATTAAAAGAGTTTGGAGAAACATGTTGTTATTGACAGACTGTTCTAATAACAACATGATTATTTTTTTGTTGTATTTGAAATGGCAAATTTTTCCCCAACTTATTATATGATCATTAAACAATTTAAGTAAAATAACACAAACAACATCTTTCTTTGTTTTCATTCATTGACATCACCTTAGATATTTTGCTTAACTCCTCACCTGCATTGCTCAAATTTTTTTTTTTCCTTTTCTCTAACATTTATCTGATGTACACATATTGCAATGCTTCAAGCAAATTACAATACTTTTTGTATATCATATTCTCATTCAACATAAACATCTACCTCATATGTTACATGTTTTCAACTTCTGTCTTATCTTTTATTCAGTTTACCCAATCAATTCTTAACAAAGAGC
>NC_068993.1:52596760-52598525 GCF_001194135.2 Octopus bimaculoides
ATAATATATAATGCAAGGTTGATTGGGGTTACACAACTGCAGCAAATTTTCAATTATCTAAAAATGAATAAAATAAAAACTTGCAGGACATCTACAGAACAATAATAAGCATAAACAGAGCATTTCTCTTCTTTGATTACTCTGTTTTGCACACTCTTTGTGTTATTTCTTAAATCAACCAAACAGCAACTGGAATCCAGTAATTAGCAAACCAGCAGGTTACTCATGGTTTGGACTATTCTACAATCACAGAAAAGAGATTCCACATAATTTCTCTATTTCATGACATAAACGTGAAATAATATCAACAGAATTTATATAAGATATCTTCTAACTGGATTATAATGTGGATAATGCTCTACAACGAATGTGGTAGTGCTGGTAAGGACAATCTTTTGTATTTTGTGCAGCTCATGTTACCAGGTATTTTCCCTACATATTAGCCATTAATAATTTAATGGTTTATTATTTTTTAATTACTACCAAGATACTTGTTGTTTTCATCTGCCACAATTTTGAAATTTTTATGATGAAGTCCTTGAATTTCATTAATTTATTAAACTCTTTGTAAAGATATTATTTTTGAAAGGGTTGCTGTATCTGTTAATAATAGCTATATATTGTATCTTTACAATCATACTATATCCTTTATAATCATACCAGATATCGAATTTGTTTTTGATTGTTCTCTCTGTGTACACAGGGAAGTCCTGCATCATAATCACTTCGTCTTCAACCTCATTGACTGCATTTGCATGGTGCTCATAACAATTTCTGTGTGTGTGTGTGTGTGTGTGTGTGTGGTGTGAGGTTGAATGATCTTATTATGCCAATGTTTATGGGTATAGTAAGACTGTTGTAATCAATCACAGATTTAATAACTTCATAAACTGCTGTCTTCACAGAATCCTTGTTTGGTTAACTGGTACTATTTTGAAGAATTGATCCTGAAACATTCATAAATCATTGGGTTTAGAAAATATATAAAGGCAGTGAATTACAAAGCTCAGTTGTTGATCTTGGATTATCCTGGTATAAGCAATTTTTCTCTCATGCTAACTCAAGTATAGCTGACTAGATTCCAGAAACTAGTATACATCTGAAATGGGTTGTTAAAATTATTATCATTTTTCAAATTAATCAACCTCATTTTTAGATGAGATTAATTAGTCCTTAGTCTTTGGTAAAGTTAATTATCTTTCACATTTTTTTCATATTTACATCTATATTGTGTTTCAGTCAGTTTGATCTCTGATCATCACCAAGTGTCTTATTCCTGCATGTGTACACAGTATCAAACTCAGTTCTAACAGAATCCATTATTTCTAAACTATTTTAGTTTAAAAAGTGAAGTTTTCTTTTCAAATACAATTTGATATTATATACACTCCCAGAAATAAAACTATTGATGATGATTAGAAAACAAAACAAAATTTAGAGGTAGGTATTAAGAATGTTTCATTTCTGAAGATAAGGATAATAGTATAAAAAAATTTATAATCTTCTATCAATTTATTAAGGACTATTAGCTAAGAAAACCTTGCCCCTGACTCAGAAATTAAAAACTACAGCTGCTCTTATTCATTATCATCATAATTGTCATTAGCGTCATCATTATCTTCATTTTTGATATGACGCACTTGTATGGCGGCTACTTAGCAAACAGAATCTGCATCTAGTTTCAGTTATTTATTGAAATGGCTTATCCACATTAATAATGTCTGAAGGGATACATATATATATATATATGTATATGTATATATAT
>NC_068993.1:52598603-52600368 GCF_001194135.2 Octopus bimaculoides
TATATGACAACTTCAATTGTAACGTTTCACATCTCACTGGATTTTTTTCCTTTTAAATCATTAACTATTTAGAAAATTATTATTGTTACCAATCAACGGTCATTTGTTATTATAAAAAAGTTTATTAATCTTTGGAAATATTCTGAATATTTTAGATGACAGGAACCAAACCTCTAACCAAAATTTGACTTATCAAACAAGTTTCATCTTTTTTTTTTATATTTATTTACTCAGAAGGAATTTCCTCTTTTCCTTCCATTTACTTATTCTATTTCTTGTTACTATAGATAATAGAAATTAATTAAAATTGTATAATTCATTGATAGAAAGACAAAGCAAATCAGAACCTACACTATTATTATTGAAAAATCTCATTACCACAACTTCATGTAAAATTCATTATTTTAGATTTATTTCTAGGCATCTTTGTCTGTTCACACTTATCATTTAACAAGTTTATTACATATTGTTACAAGAAGACTCCATGTGATTGCTCACCCTGCTAGAAATGGTCACTAAATCACACTCAAAACACACCCTATTGTCTTTGGATAAATAATGTAATCCTAGAAATACTGAATAAATGACAGGATGGTCACAACTAGAACACACTTGATTATAGATCTACTTGGTTAGGGTTGACCTGGGGCTAAACAACAACAAAAACAATGTGGAATGAACATTATAATGGGATAAGCTTGAATCTATAAATAAAATACTAAATCACGTCTCTTTTTTTGTTTGCTGCCATGCTAAGAGGACAGAAGAGAGAAATTATTACAAAGAGATGTTGGTTAGATAGATGGAAGGTGAGAACAGTCTGGTGAGCTAAAAAAAAATGTAACACTGTAAGACAATGAAGCAAAGCTTGAAATTGAAAGATTAAGATATAAAGCTTGTTATTTTTAGTTGGTACTATTGCTAGCATTAAAATAAATGTCAATTGTTATTGCAACAAATTTTCTTCTAAAATTGAGAAAATATGAAATTCATAGTACTATTGTTGAGGTACATTAGTAGCATAGCATAAAATTCCATTTTGAAGAAATTATGTGAAAAAAAAAACAAAAAAACTTTGGAATCAACCGGTCACCAACACTGCTGATGCATTCACTTTTTAGTATTGCTGTTGTTGTTGTTTAGCCCTAGGCTGGGCCTAATTCACTGGGCATGATCAAACATATTCCATTTACAGCCATCCTTTTACCTTCTGTATTTAAAACTACACTATCTAATGTATTTTTCCTTTTCCAAGATGAGGAAAGTATGAGCTGAGAGAATCTGATTGCTTTTCTGGTGGGGTAAACAATCACACAGGGACTCCTTCTTTCTTTTAATTGATTATCAAAACCAGATCTTGGATTTTACTTTACATTTTCTGTTGAATTTTTCCTCTTTTTTTTTTTACCTTTTATATTTGATATTAGTCTGTTGCGCAGCACCTTCTCTAACCTAATATAAAATACATCTGTCCCTGAGAATTAGCTCTGTGTTCCTGCAATCTTTAAACATGTATGTTTATATGTGTGTGATGATTTCTTGCATTATAATGATACTTAAATTTATATCTATCTATACACATACACACTCATATAAATACAGGCATATATATATATATATATATATATATATATATATATATATATTACCTTTGAAATATGAAAAAACACAGCAACAGATCTGTTGGCTATTATAATATTCTTTATTCATATAGTACTACACAGACAGACTAATTTATTTCTAACATAGTTTATATTGAATACTA
>NC_068993.1:52600610-52610965 GCF_001194135.2 Octopus bimaculoides
ACTTAACAATTGTAGCAATATATAAATTTATGTACATTTTTTTTAGTTAATTTTAGGAATAATAAGCAATAAATGTGATGCTATAAAGGGTGTAGAAATCATCATGTCAAACTGAGAAAGAAAGTGAAATATCATAACATTGTATGTATGTGTGTATATATATATATATATATATATATATATATATATATTGTCATCATCATCATCATCATCATCTTTTAACATCCATTCTCCAGGCTGGCATGGGTTGGGCAGTTTGACAGGAATTGGCCAGCTGGATAGCTGCCCAGATTCCATATATCTGTTTTGGCATGGTTTCTATGGCTGGATGCTCTTCTCAACACCAACCACGGAGTGTACCGGGTGCTTTTACATGACACCTGCACAGGTGCTTTTATGTGGCACAGGCACTTTTAAGTGGCACAGGCACTTTTAAGTGGCACCGGCATTGGTGCTTTTACATGGTACCGGCACCCACAAGCCTGCAAAACTAGGATCTCTTGGCTGAGTGAGGGATGTAGAGGACATGCCTATAGGCATGGACAGCCATGAACTTACTTAACTTGACATGTCCTCTCAAGCACAGCAAACCACCAGAAGTCTTAGTCCCTTGTCATCTCCTCTGAGAAGCCCATGCATTTAGTTCCTAACTTCTGTACTGCTTCAATGAATTCATTTACAATTATTTGTCTCTGTACTTCTGGGGATTGAATTTATTTTAAATTATTGTTTGTCATTCATCATGGATAGTGTGACTGCTATGATGAATATCCAAGATTAAGAAATAAATTAGTCTGCAATTTAAGCAAACATCATATTTTTTTAATCCATGTATTTGAAGCCCAACTGGCTTTCATCCAGCTATCATCATATTAAAGATATTTAACATTGTAGAGAAAATAGCAAATTAATCCGTGCATTCATTAATTAAATTGTCTAGTCTACACTATCAAAACAATCAATGTTTGCTTCTTTAAGATTCTTGTTTTGTAATCATCATCATCACCATCATCTTCATCATTATCATCACTTTTATCATAATGAGAAAAAAAATACATATTTATACTGAGCTGCAATATTGCATGTTCTTTCTAACAAATGTTATTTACTGAAAATATACAATTGTTTCATGTGAAAAGATTATTGTTTCTTTTCTGATTTAACCTTCAGAAAATGTCACTTTTTTTTTTTTTTTCATCCGTAATTCTTATTTCAAAACTAGTTGCCATGATGTACTGTAGTAAAAAGACATAGAATACACAATTTTATTATAATTGATCTAGAAGATTAAAAAACAAAATCTTCATGGAAAAAATTATTTTATGCAAGAATTAGTACAGAAATAAAACTGGAAAAAAATTTCTTTAGACTCTCTCCAATGGTCTTGTATCCTGTGTTTTTTTTTATTTATTTTTTTTTTTAACCTTTAGCACATTGCATTTTCTCTAGAATTGTTTCCCCTGCCACTGCCCTGCAACTACAGGGGAGAAAACTCATATGGTGACATGATGCACCTACAGTGTGAAAAATGCCTACATATTTAAGAATCTGTTCCATTCTAGTTTGACTATTTTGTTTGTTCAGTTGATAAGTATCATTACACAGTAACACTGATGGTTTACTGATGACAAATGTTCTCATGTTGAAGCTAGTATTCACACAATTATATTTGTTTTCTTTACTAGAAAAAAAAAAGCAGATTTGTACCAAAAATGTGATAGAAGTTAATATTAATTGAATCCGCTTCCAAACTCACAGGTGACATACATTGGTATCGAGCACTGAATGTTTGTTATTTTTCTTTCCTTTTCTTTTTATAAACTACTTTTCATGTTTTAAAATAAGTTGGTTAAGTTAGAATATTTACATATTTTCTCATATTTTCACAGAACATTTAATTTTTTTTTTTTTTTTTTTTTTTTTTTTTTGTAATTTCTTCACACCAACTGCTGTTTTATATAGTTGAAATGATACTGTTTCTTTCTCCAGTTAAACAGAAGAATTTGTCTTGTAGAGTATTATAATTTATTCAAAGACATACTACAAATACCTGTAGCAGACCTGGCATATGTGATACACAGGCCAGTATCCTAACATGTAAACCACTGTTTTTTTTTTTCTTTCTTTTTTTTTTTAACTACATTAGGAGACAGAAATTTGTACATATATTCCCCAATTGATATCATTTATTTTAATATAACACAGTTAGTAGAGCGCCACACTAAGTCACTAAATACTGCATTGTGTTTAGTTAAATGGCTCTAATTTCAGTGATCAGATCATGCCAAGGTTGAACTTATTTTATTCTTTCAGGGTTAATAACATGCCATTAACATAGACAACTATAAACCTTCTCATTACACATACACACACACACACATAATAATAATAATAATAATAATAATAATAATAATAATAATAATAATAATAATAATAATGATAATAAATAACTAAAACAGTATTTCACGTGGCTTGATCCATGCCATTAATTTCATTTTGTGTTCTTCTGAAGACACTGATTACTTTCAGAATTAATAGAAAAAAGATCCAGTTTCCTAACATTCTCTAGTTTAGATCTCAGTGTTTTACTCATGTGTAACTGACTACCTGTGTATTATTTTTGCTGTTGTTATTATCAATAATAATAATGATGATGATGATGATGATGATGATGATGATAATAATAATAATTATAATAATAATAATAATGATGATAACAATATTATTTATTGCATTGAAACAAGCCCCTAAAATTTCTTCAGGTGATGACTATTGATAGATGATTGATGACTATTAATAAATGAGTAAATCTATTCCCACATGTCTAACTGGTACTTATTTTATTGACCTCCCACGTCCTACACCTCCCCCATTCCCCACAAGGATAAACAAAGTCAACTCCAGCAGGTGGAATTTGAAATCAGAGCATAGATGATAGAAACTAAATACTAGAATTTAGTCTGTCACCTCCACTGTTGCTGCCACTCCACTGCCTTCATAATAATTATAATAATAATAATAATAATAATAATAATAATAATGATAATATTGCTTTTTTTGCTTTCATTAAATCATCATCGTCATCATCATCCTCATCATCTACATGATTATTGTTGTTGTTGTTATTATTATTATTATTATTATTATTATTATTATTATTATTATTATTATTATTATTATTATTATTACTGAGGTGTAAATAAAAGCTATCAGACTCATCTGATGGGTTATTGTTTTTGTTGTTTTTTGTCTTTTTTTATATTTCTGCTACAAGTATTGCATTATGTTTCTGGAGAAGGCGTTTAACTCTACTTACCTTGATAAAAAAAAAGGCTTAAAGCCTGGTTATTAAGCGATCGTTATTATTATTATTATTATTATTATTATTATTATTATTACTATTATTATTATTATTATCATAACTGTTGTTGTTGCTATTGTTTCTCCTGGTTTCTAGAAAATTTCATCTTGGTTCACTTTGTTCAATGCAAAAGAAATACAACTAAAATGGGAAAAATAAACTAATTCTAATTTTAATATTTCTTTTCATTTTGTTCTGTTTTATTTTACTGTTTTCATTTCTAAAATATTGTTTGAAACTGGATTCATACTGGGTTTTCTACAGCGACTGATATTATTAAACCAGCAAATGCTGATGACCTGGACAAGTTGTTAGCATGCTGGAAAAAAATGCTTGACAGCATTTCGTCCAGCTCTTTCCCTTCTGGGTTCAAATGCTGCTGAAGTCGACTTTACCTTTGTTTCTTCCCAGGTCGATAAAATAAATAGATGTAGATGTAATCGGCTTACTCCTTCCCTTAAAAATTGCTTGCCCTTCTACCAAAATTTCAAAGAATTATTTAGAAGGAGGCAAGCTGATAGTATCATTAGTACAGCAGGTAAAATGATTGGTGGCATTTTGTCCATCTTTATGTTCTGAGTTCAAATTTCACTGAGGTCAACTTTGCATTTTATCCTTTCATGGGTCACTGGAAATAAGTACCATTTGAGGACTGAGGTTGATGTAATCGACTATCCTCCTCCACCAAAATTTCAACCTTTGTACATATGGTAGAAAACATAAAGCATTATTCAAGTAGCAAATTAGTAAAGTTGTTTATCACCGTCAATGCTTATGTAAGCAAAAATTAAATTGTGACACAAAAGACTATTTAAATGGCCTACAAATAATAATTGACTCCAAAAGAATGAAAAATAAAGTTGATCTTGACGAGATTTGAACTCAGGATGCTGGGGGAGATAAAAAAATCACTGCAAGGCATTCTATCCAAGTCTCTAATGACTCTTTGATAACAATATAACTGTCGCCTTGATAACAATATAGATGATTGTTATTGTTGTTGTTGTTAGCATAAGGAAGCCACCTTAAATTCTCTGTTGTTATACCAATGCAAGAAACGTTTTCAGGTGTCTGGTACAGTAGAGAGGTGAGTTTTAATTTGATGTTGTATCCATGTCACATCACTTATATTCATCCTCGGGGAATCTATGAATGTCACACACTCTCTCAGATTTTCTCCTCATCCCATCCCTCCTCCGTCTTTCTCAACTTAGGCATTTTGTTACTACAAAAAAGAAAATAATAATAAAGCATTGTTTTTGAGCATAATGAAATGGTGTTATTTGTCATTGATGGTGGTGGTGATAATGATGATGGTGATGACGATGATGATAATGATGACAACAAAGCTAATGATGATAATGAAGGTAATAATGAGGATGATGGCAATTATGATAATGATAATGAAGAAGATGGTGATGATGATAATGATGTTAATGGCAATGATAACGATGATGATGATGATGATGATGTTGATTATAGTTATTTCCTTTCCACTGAACACTGAACCTTAATGCAATGAACTTGCCACCATTTTCCACAAATGTGAAGTAAAAATAAAACAAAATAAAATAAACTAAAAACAAAGATTAATAACCAACAGTATAACCTACAGACTCCAGCCACTGACATTACAGCCTCACTGTCTAACATGGCAACACTGGTCTAAATTTAGCATTTGCCAATGTCGACGTGATCTGTGCTGTAATCACTAAAGCCTTCAATTGTAATAACCTTGTAATACGGCAACTTTAGTCTTGTTAGATGTTATACTCATCGATATTGAATTGAGCTAATGATGATCTAACAGCCCCCCCCACACACACACACATCCACACACTCTTTACATATGCATGTACATATACACATGCACACAACCCAACTCTGGTTCATACATGTTCATATTTCACTGCACCATTGCTTGGGAGATAAAAAGCAAGATATGCATAAACTTCACTGAGCTCCCATAGAAAAAAAAAAATGTAAGGATTTATATGTTACTGTTGCTGTCGAGTAAACTTATGGTGTTATTTTCTATAGGTGCAGGTCTGGCTGCATGGTATGTTTGCTTCTCAACTAGATGGTTGCAGGTTCAGTCCCATTGCATGGCACTTTGGGCAAGTGTCTTCTACAATAGCCTCAGGCCAACTAAAGCTTTATGTGTTAATTTGGTAGATGGAAACTGAAAGAAGCTCATTGTATATATATATATGTATGTACGTGTGTGTTTGTCCTCCACCACCACTTGACAACAAGTGTTGGTGTGTTTACATCCCTGTAACTTAGTGGTTCGGCAAAAGAATTATTTGGAAGAAGGCAAGCTGATAGTATCATTAGGTGGCATGTAAAAAGCACCATTCGAGTGTGGTTGATGCCAGTACCGCCTGACTGACTCTCGTGCCAGTGGCATGTAAAAGGCATCCCCTACACTCTTGGAGTGGTTGGTGTTAGGAAGGGCATCGAGCTGTAGCAACTTTGCCAGATCAGATTGGAGCCTGGTGCAGCCTTCTGGCTTGCCAGTCCCCAGTCAAACCGTCCAACTCATGCCAACATGGAAAGCAGACAAATGTTTATGATGATGATCAGATAAAATGGTTAATGGTATTTCAGATATGCTCTGTTATCAATATTTATATTGACAAGGCGGCGAGCTGGCAGAATCGTTAGCACGCCGGGCGAAATGCTTAGCGGTATTTCGTCTGCTGTGACGTTCTGAGTTCAAATTCCGCCGAGGTCGATTTTGCCTTTCATCCTTTTGGGGTCGATAAATTAAGTACCAGTTACGCACTGGGGTCGATGTAATCGACTTAATCCATTTGTCTGTTCTTGTTTGTTCCCTCTATGTTTAGCCCCTTGTGGGCAGTAAAGAAATAGGTATTTCATCCATCTTTATGTCCTGAGTTCAAATTTCACTGAGACCGAGAGAATGAGTACCAGGTTTAAAATAAAAAAATAAGTACTGGAGTCAATTCATTTAACTACAAATTCTTCAAGGTGGTGCCCCAGCATGGCTGCAGTCTGATTATTGAAATTTGTCAAAGATAAAGTCAATATCAATATTCTTTTCTACTCTAGGCACAATGCTGAAATTTTGGGGAAGGTGGCCAGTCGATTAGATTGACCTCAGTACGCAACTGGTATGCCGAAAGGATGAAAGGCAAACTCAACCTTGGTGGAATTTGAACTCAGAATGTAAAGACAGATGAAATACCACTAAGCATTTTGCCTAGCTTGCTAACGTTTCTGTCAGCTTGCCGCCTTGTCAATATAAATATTGATAACAGAGCATATCTGCATATCTCTCTCTCTCTCTCTGAGTCCGACTAAATATATATATATATATATATACATACATATATACACACACACATAAATGAAATGCCGCTAAGCATTTTGTCCAGTGTGTTAATGATTCTGCCAACTCATCACCTTTGTTCTATTATTTAGTCGGACTCAGAGAGAGAGAGAGATATGCAGACATATAACCACACATCTTTATATAACAAATAAATATATATATAAACAGATCAACAACACCTACAAGAAAAGAAAGAAAGATATTTTTATAGGTTGTTTACCATAAAGTCAATGTTTAGCTTATTTTCATAAAACAAGTTTTCATTGATAACTACTTCTGGTTTCATGTTAACCTTTACAGTCCCTAAATTTGACCTTTACAAATTACTAGTTTGGTTAAAAACAACTCATTATTTCAATTCATCTATCTCTGCTTCTCTTTTCTTTACATCTGATTGGCTGGAAATTTCACATACTCTTTCCGTATGCATATGAACAAATAATATACATACATATCTCTTTATTTACCTATCTATCTATCTATATACATATATATACACACACACACACACACACACACAAATATATATATAAAACGAAGACAGACAAGTGAGAGGACAACAAACAAAATGTATTAGTTTGATGCTCAGAGAAAGTCGAAGAGGCTTTGAAGTTTTGAGCATGTACTCTTCAGCAGAAAGGAATGAGGAAAGAAAACATCAAGAGAGAGTGGGGGGGAAATGGTGAGATAAAAATGTCTGGTTTAATGGATTTACATGTATATATACACATATTTGTAAACATGTATACGTGCATATGTATTTTTTAAATTTATTTCAGTCATTTGCCTGCGGCCATGCTGGAGCACCGCCTTTAGTCAAACAAATCAACCCCAGGACTTATTCTTTGTAAGCCTAGTTACTTATTTTATCGGACTCGATTTCCGAACCGCTAAGCTACGGGACACAAACACACCAACATCGGTTGTCAAGCAATGGTGGGGTGACAAATATATATATATATATATATATATATATATATATATATATATATATATATATATATACGATGGGCTTCTTTCAGTTTCCATCTACCAAATCCATTCTCAAGGCTTTGGTTGGTCTGAGGCTATAGCAGAAGACACTTGCCCAAGTTGCCATGCAGTGGGACTGAACCCAGAATCATGTGATTGGTAAGCAAGCTACTTACCACACAGCCACTCCTGCACCTATATATATATTGTATACATATATGAGTGTATATCAGCATCGTCATCATTTAATATCCATGTTCCATGTAGGCATGAGTTGAATGATTTGACAGGATTACACAGACCCATGGATTGTATCTTTAGCCTGTGTCTGCTTTGACATGGTTTCTACAACTGGATGCTGTTTCTCACACCAACTACATTTCAAAGTGTACTAGGAGTTTACTTCATGTCACCAGCATTAATAAGGTCACAATGCAGCCTGTGAGCTAAGATCCCCGTTAATTGAAAGAAGTATCTTTATGCTAGATGAGGGGCCAGAAGATAGCGGGTTTCTTGCTGTAGAGGAGCTACAGAGTTATTCACATTATACAAGAGAAGATTGGAGTGGATAGATATCTATGTATATGTGTGTGTTAAGAAGCTTGCTTCCCAATCACATGGGTCTGGGTTCAGTCCCACTGCATGGCACCTCAGGCAAGTGTCTTTTACTATAGCCTTGGGTCAACCAAAACTTTGTAAGTTGATCTGATAGACAGAAACTGAAAGAAGCTCATTGTACAGATATTCTATATATAAACACACATATGTGTGTATATATACATATCATTCTGTTTATTTTCTCTCATTCCTTTCTGTTGAAGAGCATAGGCTCAAAATGTAAAAGGCTTTCATTTTTCTCGAGTGTCAAACTAATACACTTGCTTGTTGTTCATACATCTGTCTTCATCTTTTGATTTTCTATAAATTTCGACTATATATGTATGTATATATATATATATATATATATATATATATATATATATATATATACATATATATACACACAGGGTGTCCCAAAAGTCACTAATGGATTTCAATTTTTAATAACTAACATTACAAATAAATGTATGAAATTTTGATAGAATATAGAGATTGATTTTATTTGACTAAAACCCTTCAAGGTTGTGCCCCAGCATGGCCACAAGTCAATGACTGAAATGGGTAAAAGATGAGAAAAAAGATGAAAAATAATACTATTCCCTCACCCATAATTTTATTAATCACCCATTGATCACAGGAACGAAGGTAAGAAAATAGGGAGAATGGCAAAAGATGAAATAAAGTGAGAGAGAGTAATAAGCTTAAATATGAGATGGAGGAACAAAGTGGTTGTCATGAGAGAAATGGACAGCCAAATGGACCACCAAATGAATCACCAAATGGACTGCAAAATAATTTCTCCCCCACCATCACCACCGCCACCATACTTCTCATCCCACCTTGTACATTGCACCTGTTGTTTACTTTATCATCATCTTCCTGTTTACTCTATCATCGTTCTGCTACTATCAGACATCCCTACTCCCCTACATATTCCAGGCACCTCTGCCCCACTCATTCCTACCCATACCATACCTTGAAGGTCCACACTGACATCTCATCGACTCTTTTTATCACTTTCCAGCTCTCTTCTAAAATGTGAGTTGTCATGTAGCTCCTTTACAACAAGAAACCTGTTCTGCTCTGGCTCTTTCCTATCAAACGTCATCCCTCTCTGCTCCTCACCGCCAAGCATAAAGTTGCTCTCTTTGAGGTTCATAATGCTGCAAGCTCCATCGTGAGTTCATTGGTACTGGTGGCACAAATAAAACACCCAGTACAGGAAGGGTGTACAGCCATAGAAACCATAGCAAAGCAGACACAAGAGCATAATGCAGTTTTGGGGCCCATCACATCTGGTCAAACCATCCAACCGATGTCAGCATGGAATACGGACATTAAATGTTGATGAAGATGACGATTATGAAACTGCTGCTGCTGACAACTCCGCCGTCGCTGCCAATGGTGGTGGTGGTGGTGGTGATGATGATGGATTGAAAATTTAAAGAAGTAATTGAACATGCGAAAACATGGTGAATTTGAGAACAAGATGGAAGCTAAAACTGATTAAAATATGATTCAAAACATTGTTAAGACATTGTTAAAATTGATTGTGGGCTTTTGTTTGTTTATGCAATCAATAATCCTTTAGATTCACCACTACTACCACCATAACCACCAACAACAACAACAGTAACAATACTAAGACCAGCATCAGCACCAAAACTTCCACCACTACCAACACCAACACCACCACCATCACTATCAACTACAACGCCATCATCAAAACCACCCCACCATCACTACCATCACAAAAAGCATCACCACTACCACTACAATAATCACCAACACCACCACCGCCATCATCACTACAATCAAAAACCATCATCACTACCATCACAATAACCACCACCAACACCACTACCATCACAACCACCATCACCAACACCACCATCACCACCATCAACAACATCACCATCGCCATCACAAACACAACCATTACCACACGTTTATTTTGTAATGTATTTTTGAAGTGTAATTTATCATACGACAGATTACCCACTTAACAACGCCCCCCACCACCACCACCACCACCACTGCCTCATCCCAACCACCTCACAATCA